>NW_006781704.1:45548-81903 GCF_000442215.2 Lipotes vexillifer
AAAAAAAAAAAAAAAAAAAAGAACCAAAACATAAAACAGAAGCAATATTATAACAAATTCAATAAAGACTTTAAGAATGTTCCACACCAAAAAAAATCTTGAAAAAAAAAATTTGTAAACTAAGCTTAAATTTTTAAGATCTAGCTCCTCTAAGAAATCAAATATATATTTTAAAAACCAAAGTGGACCCCTGAATAATCTTTTGTGTCTGCAAAAGTCATTCTGAAGTCATCAAAAATGTACCTTAACAATAAGAAACTTCAAAGTTGGTAAAATATTTATCATTATCATAATCTGCACCTTAAGTAACTTATAACAGTTATTGTCAATCACAGTGTGGGTTTTCTTGTGCCTCTGTAGGGAAGCAAGTTTTCACATGCAATTGATCAGTCAGAAATCTTCACTGGATATGGTATGACCTATGAAAACTGATGTTGCTAATGAAAAAGAAAATACTTTTGTCAACATGAAATAAAGTTACCCAATTTACTTTATAACTAGGGATCAGGTATTTTCAATGGCATCTTTGTTACCTTATTTAAATTTCAAATGTTACATAACACAAATTCAAATTTTTAATTTTACTCTTTGTTGAGTTTTGTACATGAACATACTGGTTAGGACCAAATGTCTGTGAACTGCACAAGCCCAGGAAATATCAGTAGTTTTCATATTGCAGTTTATATAAACAGTGGTACTTAAGATTGGCAGCTTGGTCCATAATCATGGCAGCTTTTCAAATATGACACATTTTTCAAGAAAAAATTCATGAAGTTACTGAATTTCAAGTGTTCTTTGCTTCCTGTGGTTCATCTGAAACATTAATTTGCCCATCTAGCACATTTTACCTACAAGCACAATATTTTTGATCTCCCAATAGCATGCTGTTGTAACTAGACAGATTTTTATTTTTTCACAGCAAAGTGAATTTAGGATTATCTAATACTGCTTGGTAATGTTATGGAAGGAATTACAGGCATTGAAGTAATGCACATTACTCTGAAATCTTTCACCTCACTGTGCAGTCAGCCAAATTATATATTTATTAATTTTGTTAAGCTGGCCTCATGAGTCAATAGACTGAATAGAGTCCCTGTTAATTAAGTTTGCTGATGAAATGACTAGAAGCTTGGAGAACAGCTTTGGAATTAAAAATGAGTTTAACCAGCTGGAGGCGATTTATGCATTGGATGAGGATTGGACCAGATGACCTCTGTGGTCTTTTTCAACTCTGGGATTCTATAAAAGACTGAGAAATCAGTATAACAAAATTTATATGAAAGGAGCTCAATTTAACAAAAAGTTAGATGGAATGAATTCATCATATATATATATATATATATATATATATATATATATATGCACACACGCACACATATACAGAAAATCAAAATCAGAAATAAATGGTAAGCACAGACATAGCTTTGATTCTAATAGAGAGACAGTCAAGATAGGCTGACTTAATTATGATACTGAGATGCCTTGCTTTCTAAAAACCTTTCTATAAAATATTTTTTAGTATGTGCCAGAGATTGACTAGGTGTTCAAACTTATAGTCTCTACATCCTGGCTAATCAACAAGATTACAGCTTCTTACAGTTAATGGAACTGCTGTAGCAAAATTAAATTTTGACCAATAGAATGGGTGGAGAAGTAACATCAATTTCATGCCTTCCCAATAAGTGCATCTTCATGCAATCCTACATTCTCTTTCCTTTTTTGTTTTTTAATTGGCTATCATAGAGTAACTTCCAGGGCAAACTCGGATATCCTATATCAAAGGTAGACTCAGATCCAAAAAGATACACACACGTGCACATATACATACATTTTTTTCTTACTGCACAATTAAAAATAGCAGACGTCATGAAGAGGTATTTAAAAAGAGTATATCAAAATATCCAATAAGGGTATGAAAGGGTACTCACCTTCATTAGCAATCAAGAAAGTGCAAGTTAGAACCTCAGTGAGATATCTTTATATACTACCAGAATGGCTACAATTTTAAAATAACTTACAAGGCCGAGTAGTGGTAAGATTGTGAAAGAACAGAAATTCTTATACACTGACAATGCAGGTATGAATTAAGAAAGAGTTTGATGATACTATTGACGCTAATCATACACATACTCTATGATCTAGCAGTCCGTCTCCTAGGTATTTCCCCAACAGAAATGTACACATAGCTTTACGAAATGATACACACAGGAATACTCAAAACAACTTTATTCATAATAAAATGGAAAAAAGAATATTCATCAACAGTAGAATGAATAAATAAATTGCACTATATTCATACAATGGAATATGACAGAACAAAAAAATTCCTTTAGTCAAAGCTGAATTATATAATATTGAACAAAAAAGTCCAGAAACAAAGATAAACATATATAATTACATTTATATTAAGTTCAAAAATAGGAGAACTAATTAATATGTCTATAAATAAGAATGGCAGTTACTTTCAGTGTGTTTGTGGGGTGATGGGGGAATACTAAATTGTAGGGAATTGAGGGAGACTTCTGTAATGCTGAGAATGTGGTATTTTATTTTGATTTGGATTGTAGTCCCACTATATTTATTTGTAAAATTTCATGGAGCTTTAAACCTAAAATTTGTTCACTTCACTGCAATTAAAAACAAACAAGTTTATAAAAAATTTATAGTCTAATGATTTTAGGTTAAGTGTGCCAAATACATATCTGAAATATTAAAACAGTAGAAATGTTGTACAGTTTCCTTTCTCAAAGGAGATTCAGTGGTTTAAATGCAATCATGCCCAGAGGCAGGCTGGGAGATTAGATGACCTTTCTGGGTTCCTTTCAGCCCTATGATCCTAAGACATTTCATACAATGTGTTGTTTTTCTCAAAACCCCACCTCGGTCTTTCTATTTCTCTAGTATTGATTTGTCCAGGACTGAATTTAATACTCTGGGCGGGGGGTTCACAAAGGCAACATAAGTAGAAAGTCTGTCACCTCCCTAATAGGTAATATGATGGAGTTGCATCCAGTGGGAAAACTCAATGGCATTTTGTGCAGCCCTGCTTCAGTTGGATGGATAATGCAAGGTCATATACAATTTTCTCTCTGCTCTCACCTCTGGATATTTTAACATTATTTCTTCACAAGTTTTCCTTCATGTTGCATGCTTTGCACTAGATTTATTTTTCCCCCCAGAGGTACTAAATTGACTTCCCTTTTGTCAACTTCAGAACAATTTTTTTAAACATTCTAAGTCTGTAAATACCATATAGGATGGAGAATACTGGTGATTTCAAGAAATTTTGTGGAAAAAAAACCAGTGGATTATTTTATCATTATGTAAACAAGAGGGTTAATTGACCAAATAAATTATTTTGCTTTTAAACACATATTAGTGTCATGAGGATGCAATCGAAGAGAGAAAGCCAAAGAGATGGGAAAAAATACATACATAAAATGCACTTATCATGACTATAGAGATTTGAGATTTCAATTGTTAAATTTTCTCTTACAGGAATTTTAAACTTTCCTATCAATGCTACTAGTAAAACCCTTGATTAACTCAATTTCAAATTTTTTTTTTTCCTTTTTTTTTGTGGTACGCGGGCCTCTCACTGTTGTGGCCTCTCCGGATGCGCAGGCTCAGCGGCCATGGCTCACGGTCCCAGCCGCTCCGCGGCACGTGGGATCTTCCTGGACCAGGGCACGAACCCGTGTCCCCTGCATTGGCAGGCGGACTCTCAACCACTGCACCACCAGGGAAGCCCTCAAATATTTTTTAAATGAACTAATTCACACTAAAGAATATGGCAATGTGAATAAAATATTAGTGCTAAAATATTTGCAACTTGCAAATAAAATTTAATACTAATTTCCTTCTAGTTTATGAAATGCAATACATATATTTTGCTTTGGCGTTGTTGAACATCCAAAGAAACAATGAAGAATTAGCTTCCTGTCAACATAGACATTTTAGGAACATTTTTAGTTGGAGACTTCACTGGGTACTAGAAGCCTATTATTTCTGGAAGTTTCCCAAGTAAAACATGTACTCTGGAGAAATAAAATCCCAGATTTGAAGACATCTACATTAATTGACACGACACAATTTGTTCCCAGGATTTTAAGGCTCTCCAAAGGCTGTAATTTTAGGACACTCATTTAAACTTTATGCCACTGAATGGTTTGGGGCAACTACAGAAACACAGCATTCCACTGGTACTGTGCAGCTGTGTACATAGCAATCTCTAAATGCAGATAATGGAATCTCAGCATGAAACCAGAAAAGATTTTTCCAAACTCATTACAGTTGCCAGTTACTCTAGTTGAAAAATTGATTTTGCACTAGAAAGTAAAAACCTAACTTCACTATGTCATCAATCATTGGGAAAACATAACTGAGACCTGAATGCAAAACTTATCCATTCACAATTCATAGGAAACCTTCATGTCATTCAAATACAACCAACATATCAATATAATTTCAAAGAAAACTTACAGGAATGCAAACAGAAAATTAGTATTTGTTTCAGAGAAAAAACTTTTAAGAAATACTGTGTCAATTACTGGATATTCTAGTCCCAGGAAAATTTGTAAGAGAGTGCATAGTAACCAGAATTAATTTTCACTCAAGGAACATCTCCTTCTTTTGTATGACTAATATCAGAGCAAAGACTCCTAAATTATACCCATCATATCAGCATGCCTAACAGACAAATGAGTGAGTTTCATTTATTCACTCATTCAGTGATTCATTTAACAAATTTTTTTTAGATTTAACTGTTTAAATTTCCCAATAAAAAATAGATTTTATAAACCTCATGGCTCTAAGCGTAGAGAAACGTGAAAATATTTCTCAACACACGAGGATTTTAGAGATCACTGACTGAAAAACACTGGTCTGGTTGATATAAGATAAATAATGATATCCTCTTAAAGAGCTTTGAGAATTTAGATTCCATAACCATGCCCAGAACCCTGTTGCCACCTGCCAATCACACAGTTACCATATAAGTCAGAGAAGAATTTTTCACTAATGCCTACTGCCTGTATTTACGGACCTGGTGTCTTGGACATCTTAGACTTTAAAGTTATACCTAACCTGCTGGAGGCAGCCTCCCAGATGGCTGCCAACATCCTGCTTCCTGGTATTCCCACACTGTGTCCCTTGAGTGGGGGCTAGACTCATTAACTTACTTCTAACAAATAAAATACAACAAAAGTAACAAGATTTTCATTTCTGAGATTAGATTGTTAAAAAAGACTGTGGCCTCCACCTTGGGTGCTCGTTCTCTCTCCTTCTCTTGCTCATTTGTTCACAATGTGTTGTTACATTGTGAGCTAACCTATGGCAAGAGCCACATGGCAAGGAAATAAAGAAGTTCTCTGGCCAATAAACGTTAAGGAACTAAATTCTGCCACCTGAAATGAGGAAAGTCTCCTGCTAACAAGCCATCAAACAATTGAATTCTGTGAGGAGCTCAATCCTACCAACAACCATGTTAGTGAGTTTGGAAGTAAATCTTCCCCCACTTGAGCCTTCAGATGAGACCAAAAATGACAGGCTGTCTGAAACATCAAGAGAGACCTTGAGGGACAGGAACCCAGCTAAGTTGTGCTCAGATCCTTAGACCCAGAGGAACTGTAAGATAATAAATGTTTGTTGTTTTATGTCACTAAGGTTTGAGGCAACTTGTTATACAGCAATAGATAATGAAATTACTTTTTTATATCCATAGCAAAGTGCAATTAGCTTGTTTTATTACATCTTATGATTAGCTTCTGAATTTTAATATGCCTCAAAAACATGTATTGTTAAAGTTGGATTATGAGTACACTGGAGTTGATGACACTCTTTACCTTACTATATTTTTTAAAAAACCACAAAAGTTCTTAAAATGCTCTATATAATTAGAAAGAGATTCCACACTTTCCCTTTTTTTTTCCTCAGATAAAACATTATTTCCAGGGGTGGTGGTGGTGGTGGTGGGATGAATTGGGAGATTGGGATTCACATATATACACTAATATGTATAAAATAGATAACTAATAAGAACCTTCTGTATACAAAATAAATAAAATAAAATTCCAAGAAATCCCATTATTTCCTTTTACATTTTCTCATAGGAATTATCCTTTATCTTTTTAGTTAGTTTTTTCCATATATTTTAGAGCATATTGAAATAATTAGATACCTTAGCCCAAAAGCATCCTGGCATTAAATGAGAAAAAGCCTTAATAGATTTTTATTAAATGTAGGATCTGTAGGGGAAAGAGATTTCTAACTCACAAGTATATGTAATAAGTACAAACTTTATAATAAAGCAAACCTGAGTTCAAAACCATGTAAGAATAGTTAATATTACTTATCTTCTTTTTTTAATTATTAAAATTGATTTAACAAAACTTGCCTCATTGGCCTGGGATAAAGAGTATTAATGTAATAGTAGCTAACATTTGGTGAGTATTTATTGTGTATCTGGCAATTGTTTTTCTTGTCTTTTTAAAATCTCATACAAACCATAAAGGAACTAATGAGATAGATTCTGCTATTTTTCCTACTTACTAACAGGGAAACTAGGCACCAAGGTGTTAAGTAACTTTCCCAAGGACAAACAGGTACTAAGTGATAAAGGTTGATAAAACTTAGATTTTGATCACTGAGCTATACTACAAATGAGATAATATGTGTTATATACCTAAAGTAGTATCTAGCACAGAGAACACACCAGTTTAATTTCTTTCTCTTCATCATCCTCATGCAAAGATAGATTTGAGAGACAGTGAGTTAACGATCTGTATTTGTCAGGTTTCTGCTGACATATGCTGTATAACTACCCCCAAATCTCCATGACTTAAAACAAGAATTTATTTCATGCTTATAGGTCTACAGGTTGGCTGGGAAAGCTCTATTTCAGACTGAAGATTAGGTTCTGAACCATGTATTTGTCATTCTAGTCCACCAAATAGCCAGGGCAAGTGCTTCTCATTTATGGGGGGAAGGATTTAGAGTTGGTACATTCTCACTGCACCATCATTTCATCCCATTGCCAAAGGAAGTCACATGGCCAACACCAAAGTCAATGGGCAGGGAATTACACTAGGACCACAATGAATCACAACAGGGAGGGGGAAGGAAGGATGAGTTACAGATAAATAATAATACAGCATTATGGCAATGTTATTAAATTAACATTGAATAAATACTTGGAATAGTTGATGTTTAAATATATGTTTGCGTATACCCTAAAATTAACATAATTTAAAAATTGCTTCCTAGCTCATAAGTCATTCTCTGCTTAATGTGTCTATTAAGACAAGCCAACATTTTATTTACTTTTTTATCCAATCCTTTTTTAAATAAGGAAAACATGGATTTTAGCTATTCTCAGGAAAGTTTATTCCACAATTCCTCAGTGTAATGACTAACAGTTCTAAAGTAATAGCTATAATTACTAAATCACTTTAGAAATTATGTCCTTAGTCACTGTAAATTTCAATGTATTATGTTTTTTAGGTACCTCTGAGTAAAAGCTTTCACAATTTTAGTCTGATTTCCATGGGTAGAGTACAACGGATACTTGTCTTAACGAACTCTACATCTGACCACTTTTGCATCAAAATTTAAGGAACCTCGAAAGACTTAGTGTTCAATTAAACCCTGTTGTTTATTATCCCTCCTTCACTATCAAGGACACAGAATTGCCATTTTTGTCTTTTCCCAGGGATATCCCTCTTGGTGTTTCTATTTTACTCTTTGTTTTGTTTGTTTGTTTGTTTTAGAATGAATGGTTCTGTCTGTATCCCTCACTTACCTTGTAAATTCCTTCAAAGAACAGATTGAATCTCATTTTTCTTGGTATCATTTGTGCCTGTTGCAGTGCTTAAAACCTAGTAGGCACCAAATACATGCATATTAAAGAAAGACTGGATGAATGAATAGACAACATAATTTTTCACTATACAGCCTGCCTCTCAAAGTTATAGTTGAAAGTTCTACTTTGAAAATAAAAGTTTTTGAGTAAGAAATATCTCAGTTAGTTATGTAGAAAATATAAAGCTTGAATTATCACCAAGTAAGATGAAAAAAGACCATCATTTATAAAACCAGCAGTGCCATTTCTTATTAGGTAATACTAATCGGGTTAGAGTAGTTTGGGGCCACATCTGGCCCCAAACACATCTGTGCTCAAAAGTGCTCAGAAGGAAGAAACCACCTCATTTTGCATCTACCTCTTAAGGAAGAGACCACATTTTCCAAAAGCTCCAGAAAACTCTTCCCCCTTTATCACTATTGTATATCAGAGTATGTGTAAGGGAGCAAAATTTGCCACCCCAAAATATCTCTTCAGCATGAGGATTATTCCCAGCTGAAAACAATCAAGGCTAAAAGACTCAGGAAGAAGCTCTGACCTTCCCTCTAGCTGCCTAAAGAATAGAGATAGAGGACCTGTTCCAGGGAGGGAGCTGTCACCATAGATAACTATAATATGAACTTGGGGTGTAAACAGGGAGGAATTTAGCAAATTCTACTGCTTAAAATTCCTCTCTGTGTCCCACTGTCTCTGCCTGGCCCAGCAAACATTTGTTTACCAAACATTTTGCTTTTCCATCTCCATGTGAATTGCCTTCCTCCCCTTTGAGGCTCCAAACCATTACCCCCAACATCCTTTTTCTTGTCTTTAGCTGAAGACAGTATTTAAGGTGAAGGATTCAGCCATTTTGGTGAGTTACTCAGTTTTTCTGGATCTCTCCCATGTATATATGTTATTAAACTTTTGTTTAATTTTGTCCTATTAATCAGTCTCATGTTGATTTAATTCTTGGACCAGCCAGAAGAACCTAGAAGAGTAGAAAAAAATTTCTTCTTCCCCAACATGTCCATTCCTGAAATAATTACTGTGGCTAAGAGAATTATATGTGTCACAGGCTTAGATGTGGGTTCCTCTAGCAAGACTGATAAAGAAAAAAGTATGTAATAGTAAAAAGAAAAAAAAAGGGCTTCCCTGGCGGCGCAGTGGTTAAGAATCTGCTTGCCAATGCAGGGGACACGGATTCGATCCCTGGCCTGGGAGGACCCCACATGCCGCAGAGCAACTAAGCTTGTGAGCCACAACTACTGAGCCTGTGCTCTAGGGTCTGTGCTCTGCAACAAGTGAAGCCACGACACTGAGAATCCTGCACACCGCGATGAAGAATAGCCCCCCCTTACCACAATTAGAGAAAGCCCACTCACAGCAATGAAGACCGAGCACAGCCAAAAATAAAAACAAATAAATAAATAAATTTATAAAAAAAAAAGAAGGATATAAATAAACAGTATTTCTTAAAGGGGCAATATGGTGATAGTAGTTTAGAGATTGTTTTTTGATCATAAAAGAATATTATAAACCACTTTATGTCAATATATTTGAAAGGATAGATGAAATGAGCAAAACTGTATAAGAAATATGTTACTAAACTTGATTTAATAAGTAGAAAACCTGAATAGACCAGTAACCATTAAAATTTAATTAGATGGAAAAAGAACCTTTCTCTAAAATTGTCACTCATTCCAGATCATTGCAGAGTTAAGTTTTACCAGACCTAAAAGTATAAGTAATTCCTATATTACCAAAATATTTTAAAGATAAAAAAATTGTTAAAGAAACTATCTTACTCATATTGTGAATCTAATGTAACATATATGGAAAGCAGGCAACAGCATAAAAATTAAACTATAGTTAAATCTCACTTTTAAAGAAACAAGAAGAAATAAAAAGAAATCATGGAAATCAAATTCAACCCAATAGAATATTTTAAAAGAACTCAGAAATACCAAAAAAGGTTTATTCTGGGATACAAGTTTGGTACAACACATTTTTTTTTTAATTGGCAAGTTAATATAAAACATCTATTAAACTGAAAGGTTATATGATGAAGAAAAATAGGTGCTGAAAAAATCATTTGAAAAAATCTCAGCAATTTAAGAATCAAAGGGAACATTTTTCTAATAAAGTTCTAACAAAAATCTATAGGAATATTATATTAAAAGTAAAATGTAAGGATCATTCCTACTAATATCAGAAATAAAACAAATGTTTTATTATCATTCAATTATTGAATGCTGCACTAGACGTTCTGGCCAATATTTTAATTAAAAAATAAATAAATATGAAGCATACAGAATTTTTTTTTTTGCGGTACGTGGGCCTCTCACTGTTGTGGCCTCTCCTGTTGCGGAGCACAGGCTCCGGACGCGCAGGCTCAGCGGCCATGGCTCACGGGCCCAGCCGCTCCGCAGCACGTGGGATCTTCCCGGACCGGGGCACGAACCCGTGTCCCCTGCATCGGCAGGCGGACTCTCAACCACTGCGCCACCAGGGACGCCCCCAAAATTTTTAAAGTCACAAAATAGTTGTTATTTACACGGAAAATCCAAGACAAACCTAGACATCATTCAATCTAATGGAGAGTTTAGTAAATTTTCTGGATACAAAAACAACATACTAAAATCATTAGAATTCTTATAAATAAGCAATAACAAATTGGAAAAGGCTATAAAAAATGTAAACATTCACAACAGCAATGAAGGTTATATTTATCTTTATTACCTATTAGGAGTAAATCTAATAAAAATTATGTGAGGCCTACAAAGAAAAATTATAAAATATTAAAGAACACAAAAGATGAATAAGTGAAAAGATGCAGAGAGCAAAACTTTAACAGGTCAGTATTGGCCAATTTTGTATGGTGGCCACCTGGTATTATGTTACTTACTGCACCTTGCCTTTTTTTTTTTTTAACTTTTCAAAACAAAGACAAATCAGTAAAAGGAGCTTCATGTTTCTGCAGAGAAAGATATATTTTACTTCATGAATCAATGGCATAAATTTCCTACTAATGCTGTTTTATAAGTGAAATTTGAGACAAGAATTCTATTCCTAGAATGAAGACAGAAATGTTTCATCTGGGGTGCCTGCCTAAAAACACTTGCTGTTTGAGACCAGGCAAGACTAAAGTCTATTTAAAGTATACAAAGAGAATTGAACAGTAGGATTAAAATCTTAGATAAAAACTTCCAAAATGATTTTCTGCTCCCTTCTTTATTAAAATGATTATGTCAATATATAGTATCAAGATGAGTATATGAAAAAATTGTGACAATGTTTTCACTCATTCAGAAAGAAACAAATAAGCTAATGTGATTGAAAAGTGTTTATGAAACAAAGTGAGGTGAGTTTTGAGGAAAATACTATTTTTCAAGTTTTATCAATGTATTTTTCTTAACAGTCTCTGCCTTACTGCAATCAAGTACTGCATTCATTTCTGCTAAGACATTGAATTACATATATTTCTGTTGGAAAGTTGTATTAACACCTCTCAGAGTACCCATAAAACAGGATTATTTTTTCCATGAGAAGTAGTGAAGGATTTTTTTCATATCTTATTTCCAAACATTATTAGATATTTGATGCTTTTGGATGATTTAAATGACTTTCGATGAACTTGAGATACAGTTTTATCACATTGCTTTCTTGAACCAAGAGGAAAGAAAATTGCATACTGGTTTTATTTTCTCACCAAGACTAGATTAAACTAAAATGGGAATAATAAAGTTTTGTTTTGCTCTGTTTTTAACCAAAGAATGTATCTTGTAGGGGTCAAATACCAACATGTATGGGAACCTTGAATTTAGTTGTTCTCTTCACAAAAGCTGGGAGTTGGGAAATCATTGGTGGTTAGATACAGGATTCCAGACAGTCACATAGCAATGAACTACAAATCCTGAGTGTTTTCCTGCCTAAATGTGTAACACTATTGTCTCAACTATCAAAATTCTATGCATGATTAAAGTCTAATTTAAATTTTATTGTCTCTAAATGTTTTCCCAATTGACTAAAATTAGATATGAACTCTGAGTGAAAGCTGATTTGAGGGTATGTGTGAGCCATGCTTAGAATCACGCTCTGCTAGATTTGGAGAGAACATTTGGATTATCTAGGTTAAGCTTCTTCTCAATGTATAAATGATTTCCTTACATAACAATGCTGGTAAATAGGCCAGCTTGTGCTTAAACACTGTCAAGTGCTTACAAACTTCAGCAGACACTCCACATGACTGAATACCCAATACCAATACTCCCCATTTCTCCTTATTCCCCCAAACCAGAGACTGAAGTGTCAAATAAAAACAAATCTGGACTTAGATAAGGAGAGACTTTATTTAGAAGAAAGCCTATTGCAATAGGTAGAGCTCTTCAATCTCAGAAATCAAAATCTCCAAATCAAACAGAAAAAGGGTTTTCTCTAGAAGGAGGGGGTAAGCAATAAGTAAGAGAAGTCAGCAAAAAAAGGGGGAGTATGCAGTCTATGTTCTGTGAGGGTGGACAGGGAATGTGCCTCGTGGTCCGCCACTTCTCAGCATAAGCTGATAGGTGGGAGTGTTCTGCATTTTATTGCTAGTTTAGGCCTGGAGGCAAGCTGATGTTCCAGGCCTTCTGGGAAAGAGAGAAGTCTGACTAAAGTTTGGTCAAGACAAAGCAGAGGTTTAAACATGGGAAATTATGACACTTGGTGAGAAACAATGATGTATAGCTGGAGGATGGTTATGTGACGTAGTCCTGCAAGCAGAAGATGATGTCTACTTTTGTTTTCCTGACAAAAAGAGACCCACTTAGCTGGCAGACATCTTTTAAAA
The DNA here is from genome assembly GCF_000442215.2 of Lipotes vexillifer. Taxonomy (NCBI): domain Eukaryota; kingdom Metazoa; phylum Chordata; class Mammalia; order Artiodactyla; family Lipotidae; genus Lipotes; species Lipotes vexillifer. The sequence goes on from NW_006781704.1 coordinate 58,211, forward strand.
ACATGATATGTCTGTAAGCAGACCAACAATCTAAGAAGTATGAGGAACAGAAACACAAATGAAGGATGAGAGAAGGACTCAGGTCACTGCTGGCATCACTGAGTCAGCATAAATGTCTGGACTACCTTTTTTTGCAAAAAAATTAAGTGCTGTTAGATTAAGTAACAGTAGTAAGATTTCTGTTACTTGCAGCCAAACACAATCTTAACTGACATGAAAAAAATTTTTTTAATAATCTATAAATTTGCCAAAAATCAACATTAATTTTTTACTTTTTAAGACACCTACAATCTCCACTGCACTATCTTTTTAGTTTTCACATGTATACATCTCTACTCCTGTGGATTTCCAATGACTTTTCATAATTATTTTCAAAGATAAATAATTCTTATCTTTATTTTTTAATTCCTAGCCACATATTTCTTTTATGATCCTTATATTTTGCCTTTCATTTTAAGTACTGACCTATATATATTAATAAATATATATTTATATACTAATAAATGTATATTTAAATACTAATATTAATAAATATATCATGAAGCCAAATGTTTAGTTACTGTTAGTGTGTGTGTATATATATATATACATATATATATATATATATATATATATATATATATATTTTTTTTTTTTTTTTTTTGCAGTACACCGGCCTCTCACTGTGGTGGCTTCTCCCGTTGTGGAGCACAGGCTCCGGACGCGCAGGCTCAGCAGCCATGGCTCACAGGCCCAGCCGCTCCACGGCACGTGGGATCCTCCCGGACCGGGGCACGAACCCGTGTCCCCTGCATCGGCGGGCGGACTCTCAACCACTGCGCCACCAGGGAAGCCCTGAAGATTCCTTTTTATCAGATTTTTTCCTCCATGTACATTTTGGGGTTATCGGTCTGACAGATAGAAGATATGATTCAAGGCTTGATACCGCCTAAGATACAGTTCTGTAGGAACTGTATGGTATTGTATAAGGACAGTCAGAAAGCTAAGTCCAGACAATATATCCTATCACTGCCATAGTTAAACAAATTTCCTTAGGGAAGACACACATCAAAATAAGTTTTAAATGTGGTTCTAAATAGACTTACTTATTGCATGCTCAATGAGGAAAAAGATTAATCCAAAGAAGAGAAACTTTAGAATTTTAGCATATATCAAAAAATCATATCTTTCAAGCAAATTGAATGACTATAAAAGGTTTGGGCTTCCCTGGTGGCGCAGTGGTTGAGAGTCCGCCTGCCGATGAAGGGGACACGGGTTCGTGCTCCGGTCCGGGAAGATCCCACATGTTGCGGAGCGGCTGGGCCCGTGAGCCATGGCCGCTGAGCCTGCGCATCTGGAGCTCCGCAACGGGAGAGGCCATAACAGTGAGAGGGGCCCGCGTAAAAAAAAAAAAAAAAAAAAAAAAGTTAGCATTGTTCATTATAGGTATATAGAATACACAGAAAAATGGTTTATAATTAGGAATTCAATTATTCATAAGTAAACAAATGTTTCCAAATTTTATGTATCTAAAAACAACATTCATTATTATATTTTAATTCTTTAAAAACATTTCCTTGACAATTAACTTTGCATAACTCATTTTGTTTAGCAAAGCTTCTAATCATGAAATGCAAAGTTAAACTTCACATTAGGTGTCAATATGAAAAACAATACATTCTCAATTAATAAAATCTCAATTTAAATATGTGTAATACTGAGTTTCCTATCAATATATTATACTGCTCTTTACATAAAGACACAAAACAATAGAAATTATTGGTGAGTAAAACTTTAAAACATAAAAACTATCACCAAAGCCTGGAAATAAAACTGTCAAATATCAGAAAATATCTGATTATTATTTGAAAGGCATTCAATTCTAGGCACTGATAAACAACTTCCCCCTGAAAGAAGAAATGTGTTTATTAAAAGGCTTTTACAAAGAAAGTGCCAGATGTTTTAAAATCATTTATGTAAGCACCATTCAACTGTTATATTGATCAAGCTACAGTACAATTTGCTCTGCATTTATAGACAGGACTTGTGACCATAAGAACTCTGCAAATCGTCTGTATGATGTTTATTGCAGATTGAGTTTAGTGAGGAATAAAACAAAGAGTAAAGAATTGGAAGGCAACTAAAAAAACACACCCGAGGTACAATAATTGTGACTGTATATTTAATATTGAACATGTGAGAATTATTCTGCCAAAGCTACAATGTTTTTGTAGATCAGCTGGCAATTATTTAAGGAGAGGAAATATTCTTGTACATTTTGATTTAGTCATTATCTCTTCAGTCTGTCTCAGCTTTTATTACTTTGAAAAATCTAGGAAAATAGGCCATTTGCATTACACAAGTACATCAGTGGACTTGAGAGTTTCAGCATTGCTTCCTTGGAAAGCAGAGGACATGTCAAGCCCAATCGGTTATGGCGACTAATGATCACAGTGCCTGTGCCTGGGCTGGCCGCCCTCAGCTGAAGACCTCAGCCACCTGTCATTATTATGGGCTGTCTACTGGCTGGCTGGCCCCAGCTTCCTTCTGCTCCCACAGCCCTTTAACACTCAATGATTAATGAACTGGAAAATAACAACCAGCCTTTGAGCAAGTCAAGATTCCTTCCCATGAATACTGAAAGGAAATGCAAAGTTTCTTCCCTGAACTTGTCAAGATTTTATGGGCAGATTTTCCTTTTTCTTTTTTTATCCTCTAGCTCTAGTGAATGTTTTGTTGCCAATCAATGTAGAAACCAAAACTTCAAACCAGATATTCAAAGACCCTAAGGTACTGCTTATAGGTTTTCATCAGTTTATTCCAAACTGTTCCAAGTACTGTGATTCATGATTAGCTCTTTCAAAACTTCCATCTTGGGGCTGTACTTTGGAACAAGGGGCTTTGTGAAAGAGAGGTAATGCAGTGAAGCAAATACAATTTGAGAGCTGAGAGCAGGCTGACATCCTCAAGCTTACAGAACTGAGTGAGAATGTTCGATGTGCATAGCAATGTTTTTTCTAATAATAATATTGTTTCCTCAAAGAAAGGAAAGTGCCAATACAGTGAGATCATAAGCTAAAGGGAAAAGCCACAAGCTCAGGAAAAGAGAAAATGAAACAAAAACCTAAGGAAAGAAAGACGAGACCTGGTTTAACGCTAGCACATTGATTTCTAGACATCTCATCCAAATTGCATTTCCCAGGAAACCCTTCTTGCTTAAGAATTCAGTGCCAGTTGATTTAAAAGATTATCATGGATCTTGAGTATGAACAACTAAAAGCTGACTTTAGCTTTCAGTAAACTTGGATTTAGCAAACATTTTGTAATTAAGTTCTATGAATGAAATAAATTTCTTCTTTTGCAACCATGCTTTCTCATCCTCCTTTTTATTACAGAAAAATAGTAAATGTGAAATAACTCATAATGCTCAATTAAACCCTTATAATTACATCACTGATTTATAAAGTTGCATTGGCCAAAAACATATTTCTCATTTTTTCTTTTGCATTATATGGTATGGCTTTTGAAACATTTAAAATTCCATGCTGTATTCTTATTGCTTATATTTCAAGAAAAAATATTTTGTGTTCTCTGAACTGAAAATAAAATTCAAAACTCCTCAAGCATCTTAACATGAAAAAATTTTTTTATCTTCCTTCTGGCACACATTCTTCCTACCAATAAACGTATGCAGTTGACCCTTGAACAACACAGGTTTGAAATGCATGGGTCCACTTACAAGTGGATTTTTTCTCACTAGTAAATACTATAGTACTTCATGACCCAGGGTTGCTTGAATCCTCCATGGATATGGAAGCTCAGATAGGGAGGACCTGAATATTTATGGATGGCCAGCTTTAAATTATTCATGGATTTTTCACTGTGTGAAGGGTCATAGCACTACCCCTGCATTTTTTAAGGGTCAACTCTAGTAGATTATATTATTGTAAAAATAATAATTTTTTTCTGAGACATGTGAATTCACATCATGACATATCAGGATAGCTCAATATTTTGAGAGAGTACAAACATTATTTGTGAGAATATAGAACAAACATTATTAGTTACTCAAAACACTTTAGTCAATAGCCTTGAGATATAGTGGCCAAAGAAAGAAAAAAAAATCTAACTGCTTCAGGCATCAGAAAATATCTTAAAATTACTACTATTTATGTTTCCTAAAAATAAGCTTTGTTAAAACAGAAAAAAAATTCCCATTTTTAGATTCTGATGAAAGTGTAGCTTTAAATGTTTTTACTATAGCTTTAGAATCACAATTAATGTCTTCAACTCCTCAGTACAGTGGAAGCAGCAACATGAAACTGATAGTGATTGTGAATTGACCCATTTAGGATCAGTGCAGGTGTCTGGACTTTTAAAAACTAACATCTATTGTAAAATTCAAGATGCCTAACAAAATAGCTAAAAATGCTAAGTATTCAGATTTTTCAAACCTATGTTTTCCTCAAATGGATATGGTCCTACTGATAGGGACAGAGTAAAGGGACAAAGTAGGTGATTAAATAGTTAATCCCACTAGGGGATTATAAGTAAAAAAAATACAGGGGACCCCTGTAAGTTAATGATTACTTAAGAAAGCAGGTTTGCTTAATCATGAAACCAAGCAGACTTGCTTAGCAACAAAACCATGTAATGGAAGCTGAAACAGACACCTATCAGTTTCACTACTATTTTAGGAGTTGGGGTACTCAAAGATATGTAACACAGGCTTAAAAGCTGTATTCAAAGTTACCAAGTTTTTCACAATTGTTTCAAGAGATGAAACACTAGAACAAAATTTTTTAAAGCTCAGCACAAGTTTTTTGTTGTTTCTCCTTTATTTCTACCCATTCTCTGATAGCTTTCTCAGAGGACAAATCTCCACAGCCAGGGCACAAGATAACAGGAGTACCCTGGTGAATCAAGGTAATGTGGTCACTACAGCAACCACTCTCCGCACTGGGTATGTGGTATCAGGTTAAGACAGCAACTCATTTTTTGGCCAGGTTCTCCTTGATAGCCATCGACCAACCCATTCTATACATATACCCTAGGAAAAACCTATGTCAAAGCAGACAAAAATGGAAAAATCACAAAAGAGAACAACAGAAATATATTCTTTTTTTACCCTTCTGTTCACTTCAATATCCTCGTATGAAAACAAAATGAGCCATATACATTGTATACTCGATTCATATTTTTCATAAGAATATATTAAGGATTGACTTATGGGTACCAAAATTGGCCAAGGTTTAGGATTTATACCTGTCAGTTCTTCAGATAGATGGCCTGTTTATATATTCATTCATTCATTCACTCATCCAACAGTCTATTGATAATATGTGGATTCATAGGCATTCTTCTATAAGCTAAGAATAGAGTAGAATACAAAGACAGAAACATTGCCTAACCCCAAAGAACTTGCATCTAGAGGAAGACAGAAAATATAGAAGTTGATCAGAAAAGTGATAATTTCGTAAGTGCTCTGTATGAAAATAAAACATGATGCTGTTAAGACTGTGTCTAAGGTAGGAGAGAAACTAGTTTTTTGAGTAGTTTAGAGTAACTACTCTAAAGTGGGATACAAGAAAGGGTTTTCTAAGAACATATCATTTGACTTGTGACATGAATGTTGAGTAGGAGCTAGTCATGCAAAAGCTAAAATACTCCATGCACAAAGGGTCAGGGAGGAAGAAATTTTCCTCTACCCTTCTAGGTTCCTCTGGCTAGTCTAAGAATTAAATTGACGTGAGAAAGATTAACAAGAGAAAATCAAACAAAACTTTAATAGCATATATAGGTGGAAGAGACCCAGGAGAAGTGGGTAACGTGCTCAAATGTCCGAAACTTTAACCTTAAATACCATCTTCAGCTAAAGACAAAAAAAAAGGATGTTGGGGGTTTTGGTTTGGGACTTCAAAGGGGAGGAAGGCAATTCACGTGGAGATGGAAAAAGCAAATGTTTGGTAACCAAATGTTTGCTGGGCCACACAGAGACAATGGGACATAGAGAGGAATTTTAAGCAATAGACTTTGCTAGGTTCCTCCTGTTTACACACCTAGTTAATACTATAATTACCTATGGTGATAGCTCCCTTCGTGGAACAGATCTTCTATCTCCATTTCTTTAGGCAGCTAGGGGGAAAGTCAAAAGTTTCCTCCTGAGCCTTTTGGGCCTAAAAAATAATCAGCCTAAATGAATTCTCATGCCAAAGAGACATATCTTGGGGTGGCAGATTTTGCTCTCCTACAAAAGAAAGGGCTTGATTTGAAACAAAATTGAAGAGTTCAAGAACTAAAGAAAGTTTAATATGGTGTGGCTTTTTCCTTCCTTACATGCCACAGTTTAAAATTTTGCAGAGGGAATAGGACTCAGTATGCTCTGAGCTTCTCAGGGAGCAAGATGCTAACTTTTTGCTTAAGGATAATAGACTATTTCAAATTTTGAAATTGATTCATCCAAAACTTTGGGTAATGACCGCTTTTACAGCAACCATTATTTTGGAAGTGAATTCTGGGCTTGGTCTTTAGCTAAGTGACCTGAGCCCAAGTTCACAGGCCACACCATTAATATTTATTTTCAATGGCGTCACATGCATAAGCACATATGAACCTCAGAACAAGCCTATGAGGTAGAATTAATTCCCCTTAAAATTTGTCATGAAGTGTTGGGGGTAGTTCTTAAATATTTGAATCAAGAATATTAAATCCCGAATTACTAATCTTCTAAAACCCACTCTTTTATGTGTATATTCTTATTCTCTCCATTTCTGTTGCATAACTAATTCATTTTTCCTTCAGAGTGCCTTACATCTTTTTCTCTAGTCCAACTATTATTCTCCGATTTTTCCTCACTTTATGTTTGTTCCTAATTTTTAATGCCTTTTCATCTGTCTCTTTCTGACTAAATCCTACTTATCTTTCAAAGCCCAGCTTAAAGCTCTCCTTACCTTGATGTCCCTCCTAAGATCTAGGCCAGAAGGAATGATGTTTTATGTCTCTGCCACTTAGCACTTTAGGTATCAGTTTCCCTCCTACATGAGATTGTTTTAGGGCCAAGGAATTTGAATTTTCTGGCTGTGCATATTTCCCAAAACTTGGCAAATCACCGGCTCAGAATAAATACTAATGGAGAGGGCAGACATGGGGGAGCTGGAGCCAGTTCTCTACCCCATACTTTTCCTGCAAAGGGAGGAGAGAGGGCAACTTGGGAGAGAAAAGTGTGGAGGATCCTGGAGGCCCCTCTCTCCCTCCCAAGGGGGAGAGGTGACTTATCTCAGCGGTTAATTAGGGGTAAGAACCTGAGCCTGTCAATCCCTGCTCCTATATTTCTTGCCAGGAGTTTTGCCTCAAGATGCATGCTTTCTCTGCTTTCTGAAATCAGGCTCTGTATCTGTCAAGGGGAGATGACTGCATTTCTGAGTGAATGGATTTTATTCTGAAGGAAAAATCTTAGGAATCCTGATTGGAGCTACATATCTGAAATACATTTTCCAATTCAGTTTATTAGTAATTAAGCTGTAGTAGTTTGATCTCCATCTCTCTGACTCTTTTTCTATCTTTGAAAAATAAAACAACTTAATAAGGTCTTGATGAAGGAAGGGAGGGAGGGAGGGAGGGAGAAGGAAGGAAGGAAGGAAGGAAGGGTGGAATGTACACCAAGTAGAGGCTGATAACACATCCACCTGTCTCAGCCTTCTATTTGGGTTTATTAAGTCATTACTCTTGGAAGTTTCACAACATAAAACAAGTCTAAATCAGTATCTCCTGTATAAGAATTACTCACCTTGGCAGCCAAGATAGCACAACAGTGTGGCACAGTTATGTTTTTATATTTAAAAAATTTTTTTCCAAATAAAGGCCCTCTCAGCTTTAAAGAATAGAGGGCTGAGTGCTAAATATCTTTTCAACCAACATTAATGAAAAGCTATATCAGGTAGAATACTTTATATACAAAAAGAGGCAAGTTTTGTGTACTGCTAATTAGCCAGCTGTCCCCATTAATTTCAATACAACTTTGTGTGCCTAAAGAGTGACATGTTAGAAGGTAGGAGCTTTAAATTCTCAACAAAGTGAAATAACAGTAAGTATCCCATGATTAAGCAATTGTTACATAGGAAATTAATATCTAATATTCTTTCATATAAACCAAAAATGATGCATAACAAATACTTCCCCAGACCCTCATTAGGTTTATGGGAGAGCCCCTTCTGTACCATAATTTCACTCATTATGGAAGGCTCACTGGATTTGGAAAAAAAGAAAGAAAAGTATTTAACATCATCAGAATTAGTTATTGAGAATAATAATTCTCAACATCAGTGCAGTTGTTAAAAACAGCTCTGCCAAGAGAATTCCCTGCATCTCATCTACGTCTAAATAGTATATTACTAAAATAAAAACCATGAGTCAGGTCAAAAAACTAGAAACCTGAATTCAGCAGCAAAGCAAGGTGCAAGTGAAAATCACTTTGTCTTTTTTTAAGAAATGACTTTCAAAACTTTTCCTCTAGCGCTCTTAAAGATTTAATGTTTTCTAGTAGTGTTTCTTTTCTAGAGTGGTCACGTTTCCCTCTGTAATAAGCAACAGACAATTTCTTGGGAAGAAATATCATTCTGTTAGAATATAACAATTACCTAACAATTTAACTGTCACTGAGAAATAAATTAAAAATAAAAAATTCACTACATACAACACAATACCCTCTTTTTTCTTGCAGGACTTTAATTTAGATTTTAATTCTTGTATTCCACCCTTTAGAATTTTTCCATTTACCTCTCCATGAATTTGACATTGCGATTTGAATCCACTGGAAGGGAATTGAAGCTTAAGCCATTACAGCTGGGAGCAATTATCATATTAACCACCAGTACACAGGCTCACCTATTAACAATTTCCCACAATGTCTGAGATGGAAACTCCGCATCACAGAGGCTATTCTATTAAAGCCAGGACTCCTTCATCGGAGATCTCACCCTCTAATCACATTTTTCACAAGTTATAAAAAAGACAGTGCTTGTTAGGTGAAAGAAGTAACAAGCTTTTCTGAATCTAAAAATATCGTAATCAAAGAAGAGGAAATTTATAGCTGTTAGCCACTTGCCATTGCATGAATGCAACACTGTAGTAAAATATTACCTCTCAACCAAGAAGCAATGATTCTTTCATAAATTTGTATACCATCACATGTTCTGAGTGCAAATCTTTACCCATCCAGACATCTATTAGCAACCAGCCCCTGGTGAAGTCTTGGCTTAGAGGAAAGGGATATTTTTGCAGATTTTGGTATGACAATGTTGCTGTGAAATTTGTCACATTTAAATGGATTTCCTAAGGAGGAAAATTCAGAACTAAGACTCTCTCTCCAGCTCACCCATCTGTATTTTTCTCCATAGGATCTAGGTTCAAGACTTCCCCTGATCCTGATTATTCAGGAGCAGAGCGGAACTCAGGCATATGCTCTGACCTGGCTCACCCATGGGTTTGCACACTCCTCCATCATGGACAGTCCTAAGGCTGTTATGTTTTAGTGCTGTTTTCTTTATCTTTCCAAAGTCTACTTGACGCTACCATCCTCTTTTTGCTCTAAACAGTGATCTACTTTTCCACCCATTATCTTGTCCATAGAAATCATCAATAAACAATCTATAGTAGGAAACGAGTTTTATTTGAGCCAAACAGGATTATAGCCCAGGAGACAGCCGCTCAGATAAAATCCTGAAGAAATACTCTGGAGGAGCATGGTTTTCAGTACAGTTTTCTATCTTGTTAGAACAAATCACATCAAACAAGTCAGGGATACATCATTTAAAGGTTTTAGAAAACCAGATCAGCATGTACACAACAGTCGGAGTCTTATCATCTAAGGAGTACTAGCGTCGGCAACCCAGAAAGGGAGGCATTCAATCTTCATTTTTAACATGTATATTTTTACATCCGGTCCATGCACTCTTTAATAATTAAAGCACATGCACAATATATGTTTGACAACCACAAACATGCTGTTTTAGCATAACATTTGAATTAGATCATGTATAAGCCAGAATGGCTTCCCCACACCTCAATATGTGAACATTTCTTTCATTAACCTATATACTGAATTATGCATGTTTTGAAAATATGAAAAAAAAAATCTTAATACTTTGCTAGACTTAGTCCTTCAGGCTTCTTTAAAAATACTACTATGAGGGACTTCCCTGGCGGTCCAGTGGTTCTGTATTAGACATCCCACCTTCCTGCAGATATCAGCCACCATGTGCAATTATCAGTATTATCAATGATACTGCTTTATTCTTTTGTCTTATATCTCAGCTGTTCAGAACTCCAGGTAGGGAATTGACAGTGTTGTTTCTTAGGCTTCCCAGACCCCAGAATGTTTGAAGAAATTATATTCTACTTAATTCATTTACCGCTAAATAGAATAAGTAATGCGAAGATCATTATATATGTTTAGAACAACCAAGGGACTTGAAAGAATACCATTCTTTTCTCATGTTTGTTTTCTTAGCTGCCAGCCTATCATACAAGTGTTTTAGCAAAACAAGGCAATTATCTGAATAACTGTTCAAATATATAATAGGACATTAGTATTTGAAAAAGTTAATTTTATGAATTCCAGATCAATAACTTAATGTGAGGTAATAATAGTTAACATACTATTCAAATGATAATTAATAGCTAACATTCCTGGGCACCATGTAATGATAATTCTACTGAAAACATATTGTCTTAATCTTCAAAACAGCCCTAAGAGAGGCACTATTATTACCTCCACTTAAAAAACGTTAAAATTTGGGACTTCCCTGGTGGTGCAGTGGTTAAGACTCCACTGCAGCGGGCTCAGATTCGATCCCTAGTGGGGGAACTAAGATCCTAAGTGCCGCGCTGCAAAAAAAAAAAAAAAAAAAAAAAAAAAAGGAGGTTAAAATTCAAGCTTAGAAAACCTGCTTGAGGACATAGACAGAAGAACTCTTTCACAATTGAAAGCCAAGTCTATTTGACCTAAAAGTCCAGAGCTCTAAAACCATACTATATATTATCTCCAAATCATATTTCCCAGCATGTTCTTGTTAAACTAGAGAAATGATGTGGAAAATAAATTCAGTTTAATTCAACTTGTACTTGCTGCTTAAATCTCAACAATATGCAAACACATACATTAATCAAGGATACAGTGCTGAAAAATCCATAGACTTTATTAGGAAGCCATTCTCTCTAAACAAAAGATTTGCCTGAAAGATGATAAGTAAAATGAGGATTGTTAAGGTTTTAAAGAACAGATATAAGAAGAGATTGTTTCAATAAGTAAAGGTCCAACCTAAGGATACACACATGGGAAAGTAAGAACTAACAGAAGTAATTCCAACTGCCACACAGTCAAATTTCATGGAGGAGTGAGATGCTGATGTCTAAAATCAGCTCCAGCAACACCTCAATTAACTCTCTTCTGCCCCACCCTAATGGTAACTCAACAGCTCCATTTCTGTTTCTCTCTCTCTCCACGCGCTTCCTTTTTCCTATTCTGCTCCTGGCTGCCTTTACGTGTCTTCATCACTTCTGCTTTTCTCTAGACATCAATTGCCTCATGGCTTTTGTTACAAATGAGCCCAACTTACAACATCATTGACTTTCTGACTCGTTCAGAGTCAAGCTGTCACAGGTCGATGGATTTTTGTCTTCATGCTTTTGGCTTCACCCTACTCTAATGGTATATATACCAAGCAATTTATTTTTCCTGAAGCAGACTTTCTTTGGCTCATCCTGAAACCTCTCCTTTGATGTCTCATCGTTTGATCCTAATTACTTCAAAGAAAGAAAATGCCTTTGATGATATCCTTACTTGGTTTAGAGGCCTATAGATTTGCTATAAGACACAGTATGAAAAAAAAAATTAAAAAAAGACACAGTATGTAGCCGCCTAGTTTAGTTATTTTTTACTTCAGTGTCAGCCCGTCAGTTTTTCGTTTTGTTTCGTTTTTAATCATCATTGATGAGGTTGCAGTCAACTAGTGTAACATGCATTAGAATTAATATCCAGCACAATTATACAGGTGTAAATCTCTTTTAATCATTGTTGCATCATAAAATTGGCAGGTACAGTTGAGCCGTCTTAGTCAAAACTATAGTTGCTTTTCTCTATAGACATATTTTCCTCCATCACTTCTTCTAATGATACATCCCACCTTCCTATTGTTGGGGAGGGGGAAATTTCTTTCTCTTGAGTTCTTATGGCTGGACCAGTAATAAAATTGACACCAGACAGATGAACAGGAGAGAAACAAATTTTAATTCATGGGCATGGAGGTCCCATAGAAATATAACCTAAGAAGTTGCCAAAGTAGGCAGCTTTTATACTTTTTAGGAAGAAACAATTAATTTGTGAGGAGTTAACAGAACAAAGAAAATTAGGTTTTGGGTGGCCAATTAGTGAAGAATCTAAACAGAGTTTGGGTTTGGGGTAGTAACTTAAAGAATTAACAAGGTATGTTTATATAGGCGACTTGGCCCCCAATTCCCTGTCTCTGGCAATAAGGGTGTCCTTCTACCTGCAGATGCAGGGAATGCACCCTTCACATGAGAGATTTATTTCCTGCTTTTAGGGAGACAGAAAGTAGAGTCAGAGTGTTTCCCACTTCTTAAGTAACTTTAATTCAAGATAATCAGTATACCATTGGGGCACATTTGGGATGGCCTACCCTGGACCCCAACACTATCCACAGAGATGGATTTTAACCAGAGTGTCCCTTGCCCCTGACCACACTGAGTGACCCAGGAATAGAAGATTCATGACCCAAACCAAATCAGTCAAAGACCTTTCCCAGATCAGATTTTATGGAACTAGCAGTTCCTCTTTAGAAAAATTCTCTAATGATGTGATCCCAAAGTTGTTCAGCAATTACCATTTTTATCACAAGGGAAAAGTTTGTCTACCATAGAAGAAAACAGGACCAAAGGGAGACAAACATGGAGAGACACAGGGACAGAAAGAGTGGCGGTTGTGGCCAAGCCCCAGATTTATTCCTCAAGCCCCCAGAACTGCCTGAGTCCTGAAGTTTTAACCACAGAACCAGCCCCATCTGGCCCCATCCTATTTCTAATGAGATACTGAGTTGTTTTTCAGAGACATAGAGCAAAACTGCAAGTCATACAACTGAAGCACGGGCAGAGGAGAAAATTTTGACTTCAAATAACACTCCCTTTTTCCTCCACAGAATCAAAGGACAGGGGCATGACTGGAACCTGAATGCTGGAATCCGTTCAGAAGCATAGGGTCCATTACCCAAGAAGATGTGGTTCTTGAGCCTCTTAACCATAACTTACCATAAAGGACCAAGTTCCAGAGCCCTCCAATCAAAACCTGCCCACCAGCACTTCAGCTTACCACACCTCCTTCCCTAACTCATAAAGGTTTGATGGAACCCCAGGTGGGGCAGACAGATTTGAGCCATGCCTCCTGTCTCCTTGCCAGTCGACCGTGCAATAGCTCCTCCTTTTCTCAAAAGCCAGTGCCACAGTACTGGCTTCTACGTGACTGGGCAGCGAGCCCTTGCTCTGTAACAAAGTTGTTCCTTCATTGTGTGAACTACCCGAGTACTCTCCCAATAAATCTTTATTGCTTAAACCAATTTGAGTTAGGTTTCTATCTCTTGCAACTGAAATAGTCATGATATAGCGTCCCTCTTAAACTATCACACATTTGTCCTCCCTAATCCAGAGACCCTGATTGTGTCTCTCAAACTCTATCAAGTATAAAGCATCACTTAACAGACTTCTCATCCACAGCTACTTGAAAGTGCCTCTAATTCCCCACGTGTAACAAAAATTCATTCTTTTTCTGTGATTACTTTTCCTATGTAACTTCCTATGTGGATCAGTGATACTGTTTTTCTCAAAGAAGCTAAAAGAATCTTACCAAAGTCTTTTCCTTTGTATCTGTCTCACTTCATTCTTATCCATTTTCCAGTGTCTCTTAAATTTCTCACTTCTTGTCCATTTTTCTCTAGAATTGCAGTTCAGATTGTTATACAAATCTGTGTATTTAATTTCTGTCTCCCATGTCCTTCTACAAGTCATTTTCAGAGTAATCTATTTAAAATGTCATTTTGAGCAACGCTGCTCAACAACTTCAGATGAAGTTTTAAAATCTATAGGATAAACTAAACTTTTCAACTTAAAATTCGAGGCTATTTTGTATCCTATAACAACCATTTCTATCTAAACTTCCATTGTTTTCTTTCAGAAATCCCATAATTACCCATATAATGTTCCCTAGTCATATTATGTTTCTATCTCTTCACCATTCATTTTGCCTAGAATCCTTCCCTATTTTCATCTTATTTTCTAAGCTTTGTCAAGCTCAAACACTTTTTTCTCCTTGGAGAATGTGTTTGCCTTGAGGCTAGATAAACTAATCAAGAGGAATTGAACCTAAATGTGATGAGGGAGGAGAAAAACATGGAGATAAATATGTAAATCAATTTACTATGGAAAACAGTAGCTATAACACTGAAGGAAGAAAAACACTGTGGGTGGTGCCAGTGAGTCATGTGAGAAAACAACTGGACACGGCACCAGTCAGTATAACCCCAAATGTACTGAGAACCTCAAATGCAAATATATATCATTGTGCTGGTCCCAAGAGATGTGAATTTAAATTTTAAGAAAAAATCAATTTGTAGACTTGGTAGACTTTTGTAAGAGGGGAATACAGTGTTAGAAGAGCAAATAGACCTACTAAGAAGTGGAAGAGGAGTGGCATAGTTTTATGTCCACTAGAAAACCAAGATTCTAAGAGGTAAAGATTACTTAAGAACATCTAAGAGGTAATTTTTTTTTAAGAACAATAATTAACCCATGAGATTTTGCTTTGGAGTTAAAGAATGGATCATTAGGTTTAGTGTTAGCGTTCGGGTTCTGTTAAGGGGTAAAATTAGGATTAGGGCCACCAAATGAGGAATAAGAAACACAAGACTTAGTAGTGTGTTGAGAGAATCCTTTGATTCAAAACAGAGTGTCTGAAAATTTCTATATTAGCTTTGCTGAAAATTAAAACTCCCAGAGAGAGGGGGTATTAACTAAGGGAAATCATTTAGAAGCTAATTATGACCAGTGAGGAGGACTGGATGGTAAAATGAGCAAGATGTAAAAGTTGAAAAAGGATATTAAAATACCAAGAAAATGTTAACCCAAAGAGAGCTAGCATGGCTAAGCACAATATGTTTTAAGGTAAAAAGCACAATTAAGAGGAAAAAAATGTTCTCTACATAATAATAATACTTAACAGAAAAATTAAAAAATTTAAAATCAGCATGTGCCTAAGAACACATCTCAGAACACAATTGAGACAATTACCTGGAGAAATTTAAAATTCTACTACCATTGTGGGAAATTTTTAAAAATCTGCACACCTGCTCCAGTAATTGGAATATTCAGCAGATAGTCAATAAGAATATAGAAGATTTGAACATATCAATTAACAAATTTGGTACAATGATACATGTATAGAACCATGCATGCCAAGATTAAAGACTATATACAATGTTTCAAATTCACGATATATTTACAAAAACATTATCAAGCATCAAACAATAAAATGAGTTTGAAACAAATGCCAAAATATAGGTAACATGGAGAACACATTCTTAATGATAAAGCACTGCAATAGATGATTTTAAAAATAACTTAAGAAACACATCTGAAATGTTTAAAAAGCATTTCTAAACAACTCATAAAACAACAACAACAAAAAAGAAGTCAGAATAAGTTTAAAATACTCAAATGTGAAGATGCTACATGTTAAAACTTTGTGAAACAAGCTAAAGCATTACAAGTATGCTCACCACACAACATTTCTTGATATGAATATTCAAATGATGAATTGCAAATTTTTGCCCAAATTCATTATTTGAGTCAAAACTCTCTATTAAAAATCTACATTTATATACCAGGAAAAATGTTGAATGTGTACACTACCCAGGGCCATAGAAAGTAATGTGGCTTCAGTCTATGCTAGATTGTCTCCTAAGGGTAGTGTTTTAATCTCCTTCTATTTTAAAAGACTCTGCATAATCACTACATGTTCTCACAAATGCCCTGGGCACTACAGTTTGCTTATGCTAAGCAACTGGGTCCAGTTAAAATTAATATCTTCAACCTACTATTTCACTGATTATTTTTATATGGTAGAACATATTCTTTGTATGTACACGTTACAAATACCATTTGCATCTGATACTATTATTATTTAATAGTGAAAGTAATTGAATAAATGGTTTTAGATTCCATTATACAAAAAGCCTTGTATTAAGAAAGTTTTAGTGAAATGTGGAGAAACTTGATGAGCGCTTTGGATGGTCTGAGAATGCATTTTTTGTACCATTTAAAAATGGTACACAGGGGCTTCCCTGGTGGTGCAGTGGTTGAGAATCTGCCTGCCAATGCAGGGGACATGGGTTCGATCCCTGGTCCGGGAAGATCCCGCATGCCACGGAGCAGCTAAGCCCATGAGCCACAACTACTGAGCCCACGTGCTGCAACTACTGAAGCCCGTGTGCCTAGAGCCTGTGCTCCACAAGAGAAGCCATCGCAATGAGAAGCCCGTGCACTGTAACGAAGACCCAACACAGCCAAAAGTAAATAAATAAAATTTTTTTTTAAATGGTACACATAATATACACATAATATGCAAATATATTCTGTCCAGCATATTTCCAGGTATATATCATCTGATGCATATTAATAACAAAGGACGCCGGTATTTACAATCATTGTATGAGGATGATAAAACCTTACTACAAGACTATATATGAACAACTAGATATGAACAACTGAAGAAAGAAAAATAATGCAAGAACTATAGTCATGAGTATAGATATAATAATCCTAAATAAAATATTGGCAAAGAGTGCAGCAACGTACATAAAAATATCACAAAATTTGATTTACCTTTTAGACATGCAAAGATTATTTAATATTTGAAAATGTAACTAACCATGCTAAAAGATGAAAGAAAAAAGCATCATTACAACAGATACGGGAAAGGAATTCAAAAAATAAAAAATAAAGTTTTTAAAAACTGTGGTCAAATGGAAACTTTCTTAACTTGTTAGAGGGTACCTGCCAAAAACTACAGAAAACATTATGCTTAAAAGTAAAATATTAGAAGTATTTTCTTTAAAGTCAATAACAGAATCTTGCCATTACCACTGTAACAGTTGAAACAATTGTTACAAACAAACTACGTCACAACTTAAGTGCTTTAGGAAAACAGTGATCATTAATTCTCATGATCCTGTGAATTGACTGGGCAGAGCTCAGATGGGATGACTTGTCTATTTCACTTAAGCCTCAGCCGGGCTTACTAATATGGCTTTAGTTTGGAACGAAGAATTCAAGATGGCCTCACTCACATGTCCAGTCCCTTATCTGGGATGGCTGGGGCCCTCTCTACTTATAGACTTTCATCTTCCCAGACCTCTTTCCCGTCATAGGCTTTCATTCCCTGGAATCTTTCTCTCTGTGTGGCCTTTTCAGTAGGATAGCTCAAGCTTCTTTACGTTGCATTTCAGGAATCTCAAGACGGTAAAAGCAGCAACCGCAATGTTTCATAAAGTTTGGGCATCTGAACTCAGACACCATCGTATCTACAACAGTCTATAGCTTAAACCAAGCTAATACCTAGGCCAGATTCAGTGTAGGAGATTACACAAGAGTATGAGTACAGAGAATTGGGGCTCATTGGGGGTCATTTTGTGACAATCTATCACAGATGCCTCATTTCAAGTTTGTTTATGCATCATACTAAAATGAGGGGGAGGGGAAGAATTATGCTGATGGTGATAATGATGATATTAAGGATTGGAGGGAACCACATTCAGGAATTACATGATTGCCTTTAGAATACTGACATGATGGAATAGTATACAGCTGTAAAAATTAATAAATATGAGCTATGCTTATAAACACAGATAAATCTCACAAATATAAGGTTGAGAGGAAAAAATAAAAGTAAGTTGCTTGAGGGCTGTATAATTTGATACCAATTATATAATTTTCAAGTATTCAAATCAAGCAAAATAATGCTTATATATTACCTATGTGTGTATATTTAGTAAAACTATCTTTTGAATGAATAAAATTAAAAATATTCAGCACAGCAGTTAGTTCTGTTTCAAGTATATCTATAATGCTTTATTTCATAACCTTGATGGTAGACCCATGGGCATTCTTCATAGTATTATCTATACTTTGTGTGCATGCCCTTGAAATATTATAAATGTTAAAAAATAGAATTATGGAGATTAAGAAACATGCTGGAAACTTGTAATTTACCAAATGAGGATTTCCTGTTTTTAAAAAGAAAACAGGGGCTTCCCTGGTGGCGCAGTGGTTGAGAGTCCGCCTGCCGATGCAGGGGAGGCGGGTTCGTGCCCTGGTCTGGGAGGATCCCACGTGCCGCGGAGCGGCTGGGCCCGTGAGCCATGGCCGCTGGGCCTGCGCGCCCGGAGCCTGTGCTTCGCAACGGGAGAGGCCACAACAGTGAGAGGCCCGCATACCGCAAAAAACAAACAAACAAAAACAAAAACAAACAAAAAAAAGAAAACAGATTTTTCATTCTTTCTTTGTTTCTTTTAAAATAAATTTTATTTTATCTATTTTTTATTTTTGGCTGTGTTGGGTCTTCGTTGCTGCATGTGGGCTTTCTCTAGTTACAGCAAGCTACTCCTTGTTGTGGTGTGCGGGCTTCACATTGCAGTGGCTTCTCTTTGTTGTGGAGCATGGGCTCTAGGTGAGTGGGCTTCAGTAGTTGTGGCCCTCAGGCTCCATAGTTGTGCCTTGCGGGC
Source organism: Lipotes vexillifer (assembly GCF_000442215.2). NCBI lineage: Eukaryota > Metazoa > Chordata > Mammalia > Artiodactyla > Lipotidae > Lipotes > Lipotes vexillifer. The sequence goes on from NW_006781704.1 coordinate 77,032, forward strand.
TCTAGAGCACAGGCTCAGCAATTGTGGCTCACGGGCTTTGTTGCTCCACGGCATGTGGGATCTTCCCAGACCAGGGCTTGAACCTGTGTCCCCTGTACTGGAAGGCAGATTCTTAACCAATGCGCCACCAGGGAAGTCCTTTCATTTGTTTTTTAATAAGTATGATATACTTCCATTACATGCCAAACACTGTACTAGGCAATGGAGAAATAATAATGAAAAGTAAGGCCCGGCCTCTTTCATAGTATTTATAATAAGCACTATATCACCTACAGAGAGTTGGCATTTATGTTGTTCTGAATCAAAAATTTTATAACCAATGTTTAAAGTGGTGGCTCATGACAAAATAGAACAAGTCTTACCAGATCAACTTTATTTAGTTAAGGCTAACTTAATTTAGCTCTTTTAAGGATTATTATTATTATCATTTTTTTATAGCCAAGAGAAATATGGTTGATGTAGTAAATCTGGAAATCAGCAATTCTATGACAATATATGGATTAACTGATATTTATCTAAAGTTAAGGTGTTAGGGGGAATATTGCATAGCCCAGTTCTCTACATTGACCTATGAAGAATTTGTTGTTGTTTTATTTCTTTCTTATTGGTTTGGGCAAAGCTATAGCTCATAGCTTTATCTTTATTTTTCCAAATGAAACTTGAAGAAATAGAGAATATTAATATGCTAGTTAATATCAATATGCTAGTTAATATCAATATGCTAGTTAATATCAATATGCTAATATACTAGTATACCAAATTAACCAGTAATATGCTAAAATTATATTTTTCTCTTAAATCACACTGCTTGTCATCAATTTACAAATACTCTCACAGCATAAATATGTAACCCTTCTTGGGGGAGGAACAAAATAGGGGTAGGGGATCAAGAGGTACAAATTGCTATGTATAAAATAAATGAGCCAAGTATGTATTGTATAGCACATGGAATATAGCCAGTATTTTATAATAATTATAAATGGAATATAACCTTTAAAAATTATAAATCACTATGTTGTACACCTGATGCTTGTAAAATATGGCAAATCAACTATACCCCAAGTAAAAAATAAATAAATAACTATGCTGTGATTACTATATACATAAATTTTAATATATAGGGATATATAGCATATATAAATTAAGTATGTAATTTTATATATATATATATATATATATATATATATATATATATATATATATATATATATTTACAACAGCTAATTCATGGATGCAACCTAAATGTCCATCAACAGATGAATGGATAAATAGGATGTGGTATATATATATATATATAAATAAAATCCCTTCTCTAAACTTGGTGGTTATCAATTACAGTGGCTCACATGGATTGTCTCAACTAGTTATGAGTTAAGTTGAAAGTTATATCCCTACAAAAAATGATAGGCCCCAAGTTTTGAAATGATTTTCTAAAGAGCAAAGGGAATAGATATAACATATCTCAGGAGAGAATAAATTGGTAATTGCTACCTTACAATATATATTGCTGCCACTTTTCATTTTACTTGGCTTTTGATTTCAGCTTCTTCAAATTTTTTTTTCTTACAAAAGAGAAAATTCACCTTTTTTAGTTACCAAAATTTAATAAAAAGAAAAGATACACAGCAGAACATTTTGGCAATCCATAACCTTTAGTACACATTGGAACACTTCAGGACCAGTGAAAAACATATCACAAACAAGTCAGGTTTATGCCATGCCAAATAAAAATTGTCACTTGCCATCTGCCTCTACAAGGATTAGGTCACTAGCCACTGCAGTCACTGACCTTCAACACACCCTGAAAGGAATTCAGGGTGGAGATCCCTCTACGCTCAGGGAAAAACTGGCAGAACAGGCCTTAAGATAGTTAAATATTTTCAGGAGGAGATTTTATGACCCTGAATTCTTGCATCTTCTCATATCTAAAAAAGCACTAAAATCATTAATGGAGACATCTGCTCCTTGTGACTAGCAGCCAGCCTCTGCCAAAACGTGTGCTTGATGCATGCCTCCCCCTTCACTAAAGTCATATATAATACCGACCTTTCCCCTACCTCTTCAGAGCAGTTCCTCAGAGCTATCTGAGAGGTTGCCTCCAGGGCTATAGTCCTCATTTTGCCCCCAAATAAAGCTTAACTCACAACTCATACATTGTGCATTTTTTTTCAGTTGACACCCAGAAATTCACGGATAGTTTAACATTGGGAAATCAATTAATGTTATTCACCATATTTACAAAAGAGAAGGGGAAAACTATGACCATGTCAGTCAGTATAGAAAAAACACTTAAAAAAATTTAACACTAATTCATGATGAAAACTCTCCACTAAGAGCAGATGATAACCCCTTTAAACTGATAAAGAGTATCTTAAAAAAAGAAAAAAAATTAGACTGAGCATCATGCTTAATAAGGCAAAACAAAATATTTTGCCCTCAGGTGGGAACACCAGGGCACAAGAACACCCATTTGCTATTTCATTATTCTTTGTACTGGAAGTCCTAGCCAGTGCAGTAAACCAAGGAAAAAATATGTACTAGAAAGAAAAAAGTAAAATTATCTTTTTATAGATGACATTTTTGGACTTACAGAAAATCCTAAGGAATCTACAAAAAGCTACTGAAACTAATAAATGATTTAGGAGGGTTTTGTGTTTGTATAAATTAGCAACAAACATTTGAAAAATGAAATTTTTAAATTACCATTGACAAAGCATCTCAAATATTAAATACAAAGGGGAACATTTAACAAGATATGTAAAAGAGATGCACCTTGATAAATATAAAACATTGGTGACAGAATTGGAGAAGACCTAAGTAAATGGAGAGATTTGTCATGTTTACGGATTAGGAGAAAAAGAATATTGTTAAGATATTAATTCTTCCCAACTTGATCTACTGAGTCAAAGTAAACTTGATCAAATCCCAGCAGCTTTTTTGGTAGAAATTGAGATGTTTGATTCTGAAATTCATATGGAAATATAAAGTTCATAGAATAGCCAAAACCATGTTAAAGTTTTTCCAAAATTAGAAGAGTTATATTACTGATTTTCAAAACTTACTATAAAGCTAAAGTACTCAAGACTGGCTGATGCTCATGTAAAGTAGATGTATAGATGATCAGAACAAACAGTTCAGAAAGAGAACTGCACAAATGGTCAAGTGAGGATACAGAGTAATTCAGTGAGGAAAAGATAGACTTTCCAACGAGTTGTGCTAAAAGAGCTACATATTCATAAGGAAAAATAATGAACATTAACCCTTACACCAACCTACGCACAAAAATTAACTGAAATGGATTACAGATTTTTTAAAAAACTGTAACTACAAAATTATTAGAAGAAAACATAGAAAATCTTTGCATCCTAGAAGCTAAACAAATATTTCTTAGGAAACAAAAGGCATTTCCTACAAAGAAAAAAATATATCAATAAAGTCTCACAACTAACAAATTGTAGAATTTGTACTCAAACTTACTCTGACTCCTAAAATTAAGTCTATAATGTTATGCACGTCTTCTCTTATATTCCTTTTTTTTTCTTTTCTTTTTTCTCTGATTCATGTGAACTTCAGGACATGCATAAGAAAAGCAATTCCTGATTGGAATAAATAATGACAAAATGGGACTTCCCTGGTGGTCCAGTGGTTAAGAGTTCACCTTCCAATGCAGGGGTTGTGGGTTCAATCCCTGGTCAGGGAGCTGAGATCCCACATGCCTTGCAGATAAAAAAAAAAAAACAGAAGCAATATTGTAACAAATTCAATAAAGACTTTAAAAATGGTCCACATCAAATAATAATAATAATGACAAAACATTTTTCATTCTTCAAAAAGTCCTCTGATTTCTTTGGATTTCTAGTAAAGGTTTATTTTCACTTCGAGTTCCCTGTAAATGTTGGTGAACACAGAAATGTTGCAAAACAATTGCATACAGTACGTTTCTAATGATGAGTACTACTTACAAGGGCTTACTATGTATGTACCAAGCGCAATCCCATGTGTTCTATATGTATTAACTCATTTAATCCTAAGAGTAAATCTACGAGTTTAGGTGTTTTTAACATCTCATTTTTACAGATGAGAAAACATAGAGTACAGAAAGGTAATTTACCCAAGTTGACACAGTTGAGTAAGATTCCCAAACAGGATTTGAATTCAGGCAGTCTAAACCCCACAGTCTATGCTCTTAACCATCCACAGTGTACAACTGATGTATCATAGAGCTCAGTGTTCCCCAAACTTAAGCAGACAAGACAATCACCAGGAAGCCTTGTTAAAGGCCCACCACCAGAGATTCCTCAGGTCAGAGAATTTGCATTTCTAAAAATAAAAGCTTTCAGGTAGAGCAGATTCTGCTGATCCTCAGACCATGGTATAAACCATGTTGGGGTGGAGTATGGGTGGTTAAAACCATCTCACTAAAGATCTTTAAAACAGGAGAAACTTTATCAGGCCAGGGTAGTAAACTAAAATCTCACTTCAGGACAGCAAGATGGAATAAACCCCTTTAGATCCTATGATTCAATGAAACCCTTTCCTAAATCAACGTGGTTTAATGCTTAGAGATAACCAAAACATGGTTTATGTAATAACATTAAAAGCATTCTTTGCCTCTCAAAACACAGAGAAAAACAGTGCATACTAGGAAGAGTTTCCTTATGACCACTGTACAATGAAAAGGAAGGTAACAAGACAGTAATCCTCCACACTTCTGAAATCTGTTGGGTTTAAGGGCTAAACTCTGTCCTCTGCTAGCTTGTGATACGAACTCTAGAACTAATATTTCAGCCAAGACTGAATTCTGCTTAGGAAACAAGATGGGCATTTTATATTAGAAGCTCCTCACACTTTTTTTTTTTTTTTTTTTTTTTT
>NW_006781704.1:82024-140990 GCF_000442215.2 Lipotes vexillifer
AACAGAGCATCCTTTCAAAACCCCGTGTCCCCTGCATCGGCAGGCGGACTCTCAACCACTGTGCCGCCAGGGAAGCCCTCAGGACAAACTCTTATGGGGAGTCCATCGAAGAGCTTTATATCCAAGGCGGGGAAGGTTTTAAGGTGGATTTTGAAGGCCTCCTTGCCCCCTCATAGCTGCTTTAAATCATGGCAAAAAATAGCCACATTCATCTATCCAATAAGTTTCAAAAACTACTTAAACGCATATTTCTTGCATAAGTACTAGAGAAGAAAATCACAGAAGTATCCAATGGAGTTGAACAGGGGCATCTTACTTGGTAAAGATGGAAGGTTTCTCTCAGGAACTGACTTTTAATCTGAGTCTTTCTAAATGACTGCTAACTAGATAAGGAGGGGGCAAGTGGAAAGGATAAAGCAACAGTGATCCAGCCATAGAGAACATTGGCTGTGAAGACGGGGAAGAAAGATGCAGTAGACAGAGCTTGAGGAATGGAATAAAAGTCACTGTGACTAATGTGGAGAAAGTAAGGGAGAAGAAAAGCATGACAGGAGGCTGGTAGGGGCTAGATCAAGAAGAACTTTGTCAGAGATACTGAAGATTTTGGACAGTACTCTAAAAGAGATGGGGGATCATTGAGGGTTTTAAGGAAGGCGATACTATTACAGTATCTATCTCTTTAAGAAAACCTTCCTCGGAACTTCTCTGGTGGCTCCGTGGTTAACACTCTGCCCTCCCAGTGCAGGAGGCCCGGGTTCAATCCCTGGTCAGGGAACTAGATCTCACATGCATGCCACAACTAGGGAGCCCATGTGCCGCAACTAAGACCCGGCACAAAAAAAAAAGGAAAGAAAAAAGAAAACCTACCTCCATGCTGTATGGAGAATTGATTGGATGGGCAAGGGAGGAAGCAGGGACTGCAAAGTAGACTTTTCCTTAGTCCAGGGAAGATGATGGCACTGTGCACCAATTTAGTGGGAGTGGAGATGAACAAAAATATTTATTTATAGAGGAAAAATAGATGGAATTGAAGAATAAGGAAGAAGGAGTTTTCAAGGATGATTCCTGTACTTCTGGCTTAAGAAACAGTAAGATATAGAAGTAATAACCTGGACCAAGAATGGGGTTTATGCAGTTATTCAACAAATATATATTGAATGCTTGCTAGATGCCAAGCACCATTCTAGATGATTGGACCTGAAATAGAGACTGTATCCAGAATAGTAATAGTGTCTGATATTTATGATTCCTTAACGTGTCCCAAGCACTGTAATAAGTGATAATGTATGTGTGTGTGTGTGTATAAGTGTTATATAATAGGAACTATTATTATCTCCATTTTGCAGATGAGAAAAATGAGGCATAAAAAGTTTAAGAAACACATAGTTAAGTAAAAATCAGAACTGGAACTAAATAAGCATACTGGCTCCAGAGTTCACGCCTTTAAACACTAAAGTATACCACAGAACAGAATGTATCATTGCACAAATAGGTTTTCAGCCATTAGAAGTAGCAAACACCATTCTGCACTCTCCAGGTCTAGGTCAGGTTGGAAGAGTTAGTAAGTATTACAGTTGACACACCTGTGGAGACACACTTGCATAGCCTCCCAATTGTAGTGGAATTTCATTATGCAAATATTTAACTTTTGCAAATTCACATATATATGATTGACTCTAAAAGTGAGGAAAAGAAGCAACAAATTCAATAGTGTGGAAGATTTTTGCTGCTGTTCCAATCAATAGAGATTATCCCTGGGGTCAGTATGAAGTGGGAACGATGCATCTCCTGTAAACTCAGTCTCAGTTCGCAACTGTCTCCCCAAAATATGCACCTCTCCCAGAAGAGTGTGATTCTTGTGTCAGAACCCACGCTCACTCTCCTCAAATACAACTATCTCATCAGTTGCACATGTAGGGGCCAAGGCTGCTTACCTGACCTCCATACTGAGAAATCATGTATTACTACTGTGACACCTCCTTAAGCGACACTGTGCTAGATTATATCGTTGCTATTTGTATGGCAGATTTACATTTTTTTTCCTGTTATTTTCTACACTCCCAGTATTAGCATTATACTAATGCACGATTAATATAATGCTACGATTGCATATGACCTGCGGTACCTTCTTTCCCGGTGGAAGAAACATACTTCCTACTGGCATGGACTTGATGCTTAGCCACGTGATTTGCTTGGGTCAGTGGAATGTGCGCAGGATGAAACTGTCCTTAACTGTACATAAACTTGAAGAGCCATCAGATGGTTTCCCCTTTGCCCCTTTACCGTCTGCCTCAAGAACGGTACTTCCTGAGAGGAGCGCTCCTGCAGTATGGATCCCAGAATGAAGAAGGCAAGTTCTGAAAGCAACTATAGCCAACAATTAACATGAGAAAGAAATAAACCTTGTGCTTAAGCTGCTGAAATTTGGGGGCTGCTTATTACTGCAGGATACCATAGTCTAAGTTGACTGATACAAAGATTATGGCTACTTTTGCCTAAATTTGAATATATGATAATTTCACTTGAAATTCTACCTTTAGAAGCTAATCCCACATAAAATGCAACTCCAGGTACTTTTAGGGAGTTTCTATTACCTCTCTTACCTACAGGTGGGCTCAGATCTCATAACTGAGGCAATTAATGGAAGACCTACAAGCAGGGCAGATTCAACCTCCAAATGATAAACATTGTTTCTAGTACCCCATCAAGAGCTAAAAATGTTAATAGGGGCTGGCCCTCCCGCATTGTGACTACCAGCTCAGGTCATGTGTACTCCCTTCCCCTATCCTGATCTTCTACCTGCAGAGTCAACAGCTTTTGAAGTTTTATTGTGGAAGCTTTTCTGAGGGAAAGGGATGAGCTGCAATCACACACACACACAATTCTTGTCCATTTGTTCTCCCTGATCTTGGTTTCATGATGAATATCCCATTTTCACTTTTACACACAAACGTCTGGCTGCTTACCACATTTCTTAGACTGGAAATCTGATTTATGCTTGTATTTTTTTTTTTTTTTTTTTTCCGTATGTGGGCCTCTCACTGTTGTGGCCTCTCCCGGTGCAGAGCACAGGCTCCGGACGCGCAGGCTCAGCAGCCATGGCTCACGGGCCCAGCCGCTCTGCGGCATGTGGGGTCTTCCTGGACCGGGGCACGAACCCGTGTCACCTGCATCGGCAGGCGGACTCTCAACCACTGCGCCACCAGGGAAGCCCTATGCTTGTATTTTGCCAGAGGTAATAAATGTTTTCTTTATGAAGTCTGTGCTAATACACCACAGACACCTTCATAAACTCAAGGTTCTTATAGAAAGCACTGGGGTTTGCTAACTTTTAGCCTTAACATCAACTAACTTCAGCCTTTGTCAGTAACTCTCTCTCTCTCTCTCTCTCTCTCTCTCTCACACACACACACACACACACACACACACACACACACAGTGAGCAAGTCCACAGGCCACCTGTCATTCAGTATTTCTGAATGTTCTCCTCAGTATCTGATGTCTGGCAGTCTACTCCAGGGGGGCACAGGTGGAAGAATTCAGATCTAGGCACGTGACAAAAGGTAGACGTGGCATCAGTGCAACACACCTGAGAGACCGGGTCTACTTCAAGTCAGCATGAACAGCCCGAGATATGAGAAGAGGATGACAGAGGGAAGAGACTGTGGGATTTTTCTCCTGATGACTTATTACTTACTATAACAAGATGGCTAGTTGGTGGGGCTGAGCACCAATTGTCTCCTCAGCCCTTGATTTTTCTACAACACATCAAGTCACATAAAGAAACAATCCTAGGTAGATTTACCCAAGGAAGGAGGGAATGTATCCCTAGCAGTACCAGTGATTTGAAGTTAAACAACCAGTCCTAAGGAAATAAGCCCAAATGAAATTATCATTTGACTTGAGCTCTGACAGATTTTTGTTCACCGCTTTTCTGGATATTGAATGGAAAGAAAGTGACTCTTTTCCTTAGCACTTTTCTCCATTTGTATGCCAATCTTGCTCATGAGCTGCGTTTTTTTCCTTTAAAATTTAAACACTCTTTTCCTCCTACCCAGAGGACAGAATGCCAAATGCTATTCTCCGATCAGCTATTGATGTGGTGCCATCTGTTACCTATGAAGCATGATTTCAAGGAAACAATGGTGCGGCATCTCTTAGCTTAAATTGTTCCGGGCAACCCCTTCTTCCTAAGAGCTAGACACAACCTATTTGTTCCCTGTCTGCCACCATGACCTGTTTACGATTTTTTATTTTTTATAATTTACATCTAAATGAATTCACAAAATGGAAATTTGCATTTGAGTTGATAGGTTGCACAGAAGGTTTTTAAACCATTATTTTCCTCAATCAGGAGGCTCTTATGGACAGGCCAGTCACCCAAATGAGCTTTCTATAAAACATCATTTCCCATAAGTTTTCTCTGCTTATTTCTGGCAATGTTAACCCTTATACCCTCCTTGGGTAAAAAAACATGTCAGTGAAGAAAATCTACACCATTCTTTAATTTGAACATCACCATTTACTAAAATAGTGTGGTGTCCAAGGATATTCTTCAAACTGCTGGTCAAAATAGAAGTTTGATGTAATGTTTTCATAAGAACCATAATTACACTCATTTTAAACATATAGCAATGAATGAACTGAACATGTGCTATTATTTCACATGATGTAATTTCTACTTTCCTAATTCTATGGCTCTTCCCTTCTCTGTTTACATAACCATCTATTTTACATACATTCTCTAATTCTGTTTCCTTTGTTTTCCAAGAAGAGAAATATATGAAGCCAAATCAAGAAAGATGTGGGGTTATTTTTATCATCATAAACATGGTAGTTTATTGAACACAGAAATAGAAACTGAAGTACCATTGTATCTACTTGAGACCAGGACAAGAAAATCAAGCATTAAGATCACTCTTTCTTTCTCTCTGGTAATACTGTCTACCACACATATATATTGAGTAACCTCTATGTGTCACGCAGTCTAGGCAGCAGAAATGAGAAATTGTCTCTGCCCTCTTGGCACTCAGTTTTTTTTGGGGGGGGGGGTCACAGACATTAATTAATTAAAATATTTTAAAATTAGTAATACTGTAGAAAGAAGAAATGTTAGACACAGAGCCCAGCTGATTTTGAGAGGATAGTCAAAGCTTCTTAGAAGTGAAGTTGAGGTTGAAATATTAAGAATAAACAGAAGGGAACCAGGCAGGTGATGCTATGGACTTTCAATTAGTACAATCGTGTGTGGCCTAAACCCCTCCTTTTGACATGTCTGCTTTATACTTCTGCCTATGCAGTTTCTTTTGCCTATTTACAAGTTTTGCAGAGACCCAAAATATAGATGGCTTCAAATCTGGAAATTACACAACCGTTCGGCTATTCCATGCAGCCTATGGTCTCTGTTGTTAAAGTGGAGGATCTGACTGACTTAGCCTGGTCCATGCAGGGTTTGGCTAACATTCAGTGCTGTCACTGGTGTAATCGGCCTCTGGAGGGGGAGAAGAGCAGGAGGGGTCTTGAAGTAAATGGCTGTGGTTGTGGATATGCAAGAAGAAAAGTGGATTAGAGCAGGTGAACTGATTGACAGGTCTGGAATACAGATGATTTATGCACACACACATATGCAGAGTCTCATGGACAGTACTCTTTGTCATTTCTCACTGGTGGTGAGCAGTTGTACACACCCTAATCCAGCTTTCTGAATGATTACTGTGCAGCATGGGGCAGGAGCTGAGGAGTGGCCAGAGGCACTAACAGATTGTTGAAATAAGTCTGACTTCCTTGGGAAAGGAATTCATGACCTTGACTTGGCTCGCTATGGTCTCTACTCCTATATGAATTGCTATTGCTGCTTTGAAAAGAATTATGGTGAATGTTACATGACTTGCATATTCACAATAAAAGTTCTCTATCAGTGTTAAGCTAGTAGTGAATTGTTGGGTTCTAGAGTCAGACAGACCCCAATTTGAATCCAAATACTGTTAAAGTTACCTAATGTGGTTAAATCATAGGATTCTTCACTTATAAAATTGAGATAATACCTGTGTACCAGTTAAGAATTCTCTTGAACAGCGTATAGTAGACTATCCAAAGTAACAGTGGCTTAAACACATATGGATTAATCTTTCTCATAAAAGAAATACAGATAGAAGCAGTCCAGAGCTTATGGTATGGTAGCTCCAGGAAGTCATCCAGAACCTAGGATCCTTCTATCTTTCTGCTCCCCCATGCTCAGCGCTGGCTTCTATGTCCACACTGGCTGCTGAGTCATTAGACATCACATCTGCATTCCAGAGAGTAAAAAAGAGAAGGTGGAGGTAGAGGGTGGGCTCAAAAGGAAGCATCTCTCAACAGCCTAAGTTCCACACAACAGTTCTGTGCACATCTCATTGGCCAGAACTCAGTCACGTAGCTGCATGAAGCTACAAAGTAGGCTTGGAAATGGAATCTTTTAGCTGACACTTTGTCACTTTAGATAAAATTGGGGTACAAAAGAGGAAAAGGAAAATTAGCTTGGTAGCTAACCTGCAGTTTCTGCCACAATGTTCCTCACAGGATTACTGTGCAGATTAAATGAGTTAATCCATGTTAAATTCTTAGCACAGAGTCTGCTCCATTGTCAGCACCCAGAAGCTACCATTATTACTGTTAGCCAATGACCAGGGACATCAGATTCTATTATTTAAAACTCATTAAAAAGGAAATTATCTATAATTCTGGAATATGTAAATTGCTTTATTCTATTTGGTACTGATTAAATTTTAAAGGCAAGGATTTTTAAAAGTCATAAACGAAATATGCAGGAAAAACAGTTTAAGCCATTAGTTAAAATTTATACTTTGGAGAGCTTGTAAATGAACACAAATTTATTAAATAAAAGATCCAAAACTGGGAAATGGCAGAAAGCTAAATATATAGGGGAGGAAAATGGCTTCCTTGAATTCTAGAATAATTTTTATTAAAAAAATGATAATAGACTGTGGGCTCTTTCTCGTACTTCACAGATTTTCACACAGTTCAGCCCAAGTGTTATGTGGGTGGAGAATGAAGGGGAAGCAGCAGTGTTCCCGTTCTTCCTTAGATGCCTCTAGTCTCCACTCACTGACTTTTTCTATTTTCTCCATCCTTTCCTTTTCTCCCTTTTTCTCCTATTTGTTTTCTCCTTTTCTTTACATTTTCCTCTAGGACTCTTCTGTCCTGCTACTTTGCAATGTTTTTGAGGTTTGATGCAAATCATAATCAATGTTCTTTTTTCCTTTTTAGAGGATACATGATCCTGAATCACTGTTTCCAGGCAAAAGATGGTGTCAGGTTCTCTCAGGGCTAATTGTCTCTTTTAATGCTCTCTCAAAACTAAAATGGAGACATTCTGCTAGGAACCTAGTAGCAAAATAAGTTCAGTATCACACAGACCTAGGTGTGTGCCACCTTATGGGAAGTGAGTTAACTGTTATCAGCCTCAATTTCCCTTTCCCTAAAGCTGATATAATAACAGCATATGTTACATAAGGACTTCTGTTAAGGATTGAATATGGTAATGTATGTAACTTCATAGCATGACAAGAAACATGGAGCAAATGTTAGCTCTGATAATGATAACAATGAAACTAGACACAGAAAAGCCATAGCCAAGCTTCTAGTGTCTATACAATATTACTGTTAAATAATAATTATGCTACTATGCTATTAGATCAATAAGAACTTTCCACGTGGAGCGTAACAAATTAAAAAAACCTCAAAAACAAATATGGTACATTTGAGTCATCTATTGGGTAAACTTTATTACCTGATAGGATACTGCTAATTGTCCAAAGTCTGTCCTTGTGACTATAGTCCAATAGCCAATACCGTTATACATTTTCTGTATATGAAATACAATGTCGGAAGATTGGTTCAAGATGGTAGAATAGAAGGACGTGCTCTCACTCCCTCTTCTGAGAACACCAGAGTCACAACTAACTGCTGAACAATCATCGACAGGAAGACACTGGAACTCACTGAAAAAGATACCCCACATCCAAAGACAAAGGAGAAGCCACAATGAGACAGTAGGAGAGGCGCAATCACAATGAAATCAAATCCCATAACTGCTGGGTGGGTGACTCACAAACTGGAGAACACTTATACCACAGAAGTCCACCCACTGGAGTGAAGGTTCTGAGCTGCACATCAGGCTTCCCAACATGAGGATCCAGCGATGAGGAGGAATTCCTAGAGAATGAGACTGTGGAGGCTAGCAGGATTTTATTTAGGACTTTGACAGGACAGGGGGAAATGGGGACTCCACTCTTGGAGGGCACACACAAAGTAGTGTGTGCATCAGGACCCAGGGAAAGGAGCAGTGACCCCATAAGAGACTGAACAAGACCTACCTGCTAGTGTGGGAGGGTCTCCTGCAGAGGAGGGGGGTGAAGCTGTCTCACTGTGAGGACAAGGACACTAGAAGCAGAAGTTGTGGGAAGTACTCCTTGGCTGGAGCCCTCCCAGAGTCCACTATGAGCACCACCAAAGAGCCCAGGTAGGCTCCAGTGTTGGGTCGCCTCAGGCCAAACAACCAACAGGGAGGGAACCCAGCCCCACCCATCAGCAGACAAGCAGATTAAAGCTTTACTGAGCTCTGCTCACCAGAGCAACAGCCAGCTCTACCCACCAACAGTCCCTCCCATCAGGAAACTTGCACAAGCCTCTTAGATAGCCTCATCCACCAGAGGACAGACAGCAAAAGCAAGAAGAACTACAATCCTGCAGCCTGTGGAACAAAAACCACATTCACAAAGACAGACAAGATGAAAAGGCAGAGGGCTATGTACCAGATGAAAGAACAAGATAAAACTCCAGAAAAACAACTAAATGAAGTGGAGATAGGCAACCTTCCAGAAAAAGAATTCAGAATAATGATAGTGAAGATGATCCAGGACCTCGGAAAAGAATGGAGGCAGAGATCGAGATGATACAGGAAATGTTTAATAAAGATCTAGAAGGATTAAAGAACAAACAAAGATGAACAATACAATAACTGAAATGAAAAATACACTAGAAGAAATCAATAGCAGTATAACTGAGGCAGAAGAAAAGATAAGTGACCTGGAAGACAGAATGGTGGAATTTACTGCTGCAGAACAGAATAAAGAAAAAAGAATGAAAAGAAATGAAGACAGCCTAACAGACCTCTGGGATAACATTAAACGCAACAACATTCGCATTATAGGGGTCCCAGAAGGAGAAGAGAGAGAGAGAAGGACCCGAGAAAACATTTGAAGAGATTATAGTAGAAAACTTCCCTAACATGGGAAAGCAAATAGCCACCCAAGTCCAGGAAGCACAGAGAGTCTCACACAGAATAAACCCAAAGAGAAACAGGCCAAGACACACAGTAATCAGATTGGCAAGAATTAAAGACAAAGAAAATTACTGAAAGCAGCAAGGGAAAAATGACAAATAACATACAAGGGAACTCCCGTAAGGTTAACAGCTGATATCTCAGCAGAAACTCTACAAGCCAGAAGGGAGTGTCATGACATATTTAAAATGATGAAAGGGAAAAACCTACAACCAAGATTACTCTAACCAGCAAGGATCACATTCAGATTCGATGGAGAAATCAAGTTTTACAGACAAGCAAAAGCTAAGAGAATTCAGCACCACCAAACCAGCTCTACAACAAATGCTAAAGGAACTTCTTTAAGTGGGAAACACAAGAGAAGAAAAGGACCTACAAAAACAATCCCAAAACAATTAAGAAAATGGTCACAGGAACATACATATCAATAATTATCCTAAACGGGAATGGATTAAATGCTCCAACCAAAAGACACAGACTTGCTGAATGGATACAAAAACTAGACATGTATATATGCTGTCTACAAGAGACCCATTTCAGACCTAGGGACACATACAGACTGAAAGTGAGGGGATGGAAAAAGATTTTCCGTGCAAATGGAAATCAAAAGAAAGCTGGAGTAGCAATACTCGCATCAGATAAAATAGACTTTAAAATAAAGAATATTACAAGAGACAAGGAAGGACACTACATAATGATCAAGGGATCAATCCGAGAAGAACATATAACAATTATAAATATATATGCACCCAACATAGGAGCACCTCAATATATAAGGCAACTGCTAACAGCTCTAAGAGAGGAAATTGACAGTAACACAATAATAGTGGGGGACTTTAACACCTCACTTACACCAATGGACAGAACAACCAAACAGAAAATTAATAAGGAAACACAAGCTTTAAATGACAATAGACCAGACAGATTTAATTGATATTTATAGGACATTCCATCCAAAAACAGCAGATTACACATTCTTCTCAAGTGCGCATGGAACATTCTCCAGGATAGATCACATCTTGGGTCACAAATCAAGGCTCAGTAAATTTAAGAAAACTGAAATCATATCAAGCATTTTTCTGACCACAGCACTATGAGATTAGAAATCAGGGCTTCCCTGGTGGTGCAGTGGTTGAGAGTCTGCCTGCCAATGCAGGGGACATGGGTTTCTGTCCCGGTCCAGGAAGATCCCACATGCCGTGGAGTGGCTGGACCCGTGAGCCATGGCCGCTAAGCCTGCGCATCCGGGGCCTGTGCTCCTCAACGGGAGAGGCCACAACAGTGAGAGGCCCACGTACAGCAAAAAAAGAAAAAAAAAAGAAAAAAAAAAAGAAATCAATTACAGGGGAAAAAAGTAAAAAACACAAACACATGGAGGCTAAAGAATACATTATTAACTAACCAAGAGATCACTGAAGAAACCAAAGAGGAACTCAAAAAAGACCTAGAGATAAATGACAATGAAAACACGATGATCCAAAACCTATGGGATGCAGCAAAAGCAGTTCTAAGAGGGAATTTTATAGCAATACAAGCATCCCTCAAGAAACAAGAAAAATCTCAAATAAACAATCTTACCTTACACCTAGAGGAACTAGAGAAAGAATCAACAAAACCCAAAGTTAGTAGAAGGAAAGAAAGCATAGATATCAAAGCAGAAATAAATGAAATAGAAACAAAGAAAACAATAGCAAAGATCAATAAAACTCAAAGCTGGTTCTTTGAGAAGATAAACAAAATTGATAAACCATTAGCCAGACTCATCAAGAAAAAGAGGGAGAGGACTCAAATCAGTAAAATTAGAAGTCAAAAAGGAGAAGTTACAACAGACACCACAGAAACACAAATCATCCTAAGAGACTACTACAAGTAACTCTGTGCCAATAAACTAGACAACCTGGAAGAAATGGACAAATTCTTAGAGAGGTATAACCTTCCAAGAATGAACCAGGAAGAAATAGAAAATATGAACAGACCAATCACAAGTAATGAAATTGAAACTGTGATTAAAAATCTTCCAACAAACAAAAGTCCAGGACCAGATGTCTTCACAGGTGAATTCTATCAAACATTTAGAGAAGAGCTAAAACACATCCTTCTCAAACTCTTCCAAAAAACTGGAGAGGAAGGAACACTCGCAAACTCATTCTATGAGGCCACCATCACTCTGATACCAAAGCCAGACAAAGATACTACAAAAAAGAAAATTACAGACTAATATCACTCATGAATATAGATGCAAAAATCCTCAACAAAATTACTATCAAACAGAATCCAACAACACATTAAAAGGATCATACACCATGATCAAGTGGGATTTATCCCAGGGATGCAAGGATTCTTCAATATATGCAAATCAATCAGTGTGATACACAATATTAACAAATTGAAGAAGAAAAAGTATATGATCATCTCAATAGATGCAGAAAAAGCTTTTGACAAAATTCAACACCCATTTATGATAAAAACTCTCCAAAAAGTGGGCACAGAGGGAAGCTACCTCAACATAATAAAAGCCATATATGACAAACCCACAGCAAACATCATTCTCAATGGTGAAAAACTGAAAGCATTTCCACTAATACCAGGAACAAGACAAGGATGTCCACTCTCATCACTATTATTCGATATAGCTTTGGACATCCTAGCCACGGCAATCAGAGAAGAAAAAGAAATAAAAGGAATACAAATTGGAAAAGAAGGAGTAAAACTGTCACTGTTTGCAGGTGACATGATACTATACATAGAGAACCCGAAAGATGCCACCAGAAAACTGCTAGAGCTAATCAATGAACTTGGTAAAGTCGCAGGATACAAAATTGATGCACAGAAATCTCTTGCATTCCTACACACTAATGATGAAAAATCTGAAAGAGAAATTAAGGAAACACTCCCATTTACCATTACAACAGAAAGAATAAAATATCTAGGAATAAACCTACCTAGGGAGACAAAAGATCTTTATGCAGAAAACTATAAGACACTGATGAAAGAAATTACAGATGATACCAACACATGGATTGATATACCATGTTCTTGGACAGGAAGAACCATCACTGTGAAAATGGCTATACTACGCAAAGTGATCGATAGATTCAGTGTAATCCCTATCAAACTACCAATAACATTTTTCGCAGAACTAGAACAAAAAGCCTTAAAATTTGTATGGAGACACAAGGGACCCCGAATAGCCAAAGCAGTCTTGAAGGAGAAAAACGGAGCTGGAGGAATCAGACTCCCCGACTTCAGACTATACTACAAAGCTACAGTAATCAAGACAATATGGTACTGGCACAAAAACAGAAATATAGATCATTGGAACAAGATAGAAAGCCCAGACATAAACCCACACACCTATGGTCAACTAATCTATGATAAAGGAGGCAAGGATATACAATGGAGAAAATACAGTCTCTTCAATAAATGGTGCTGAGAAAACTGGACAGCTACATGTAAAAGAATAAAATTAGAACACTCCCTAACATCATACACAAAAATAAACTCAAAATGGATTAGAGACCTATATGTAAGACCAGACACTATAAAACTCTTAGAGGAAAACATTGGAAGAACACTCTATGACATAAATTACAGCAAGATCTTTTTTGGTCCACCTCCTAGAGTAATGGAAATAAAAACAAAAATTAAAAAATGGAACCTAATGAAACTTCAAAGCTTTTACACAGCAAAGGAAACCATAAACAAGACAAAAAGACAACCCTCAGAATGGGAGAAAATATTTGCAAACGAATCAACAGACAAAGGACTAATCTCCAAAATATATAAAGAGCTAATGCAGCTCAATATTGAAAAAACGAATGCAATCCAAAAATGGGCAGAAGGTCTAAATAGACGTTTCTCCAAAGAAGACATACAGATGGCCAAGAAACACATGAAAAACTGCTCGACATCACTAATTGTTAGAGAAATGCAAATCAAAACTACAGTGAGATATCACCTCACACCAGTTAGAATGGGCATCATCAGAAAATCTACAAACAACAAATGCTGGAGAGGGTGTGGAGAAAAGGGAACCCTCTTGCACTGTTGGTGGGAATGTAAATTGATACAGCCACTATGGAGGACAGTATAGAGGTTCTTTAAAAAACTAAAACTAGAATTACCATATGATCCAGCAATCCCACTACTGGGCATATACCCAGAGAAAACCATGAATCAAAAAGACACATGCACCCCAATGTTCATTGCAGCACTATTTACAATAGCCAGGACATGCCTAAATGCCCATGACAGACGAATGGATAAAGAAGATGTGGTACATATGTACAATGGAGTATTGCTCAGCCATAAAAAGGAACAAAACTGGGTCATTTGTAGAGACGTGGATGGATCTAGAGACTGTCATACAGAATGAGGTAAGTCAGAAAGAGAAAAACAAATATCGTATATTGACACATATATGTGGATCCTAGAAAAATGGTACAGATGAACCGGTTTGCAGGGCAGAAATTGAGACACAGACATAGAGAATAAACCTATGGACATGAAGGGTGGGAAAGCGGCAGGGGTTGGGTGTGGGTGTGTGATGAATTGGGCAATTGGGATTGGCGTGTACACACTGATGTGTGTAAAATGGATGACTAATGAAGACCTGCTGTATGAAAAAAAAAAAATCATATGTTCCTTGGCGAAAAAAAAAGTAATACAATGTTATTCTCAGCCTTCCACCATTTGGTATAACTCAGAAATATATCATCTCTCTGTTTAATTATTTCCTTTTACCTTAAAATTATTTCCGTATTGTTCATCATTCTGCAGACAGAATAATCCAGACTTTATCAGGTAATATATACAGTATCAGTCCTCACTGATATACCTTTAGTCTAATTAGTGTGAGTAAGTTTATCCTTTGCCTGACCATATGAAATAAATGCTCCCACTCATTCACAAGCACATATGGTGTTTTTCTGTCTAACAGTCCTTTTCCCAAGGTACTGACGAATCTTGACAGACTCCCTATCTCTATCAAAAGCAAAGTTTCTTAAACTGTTTTGGCTGATGGATGTTTTTGAAAATCTGATGAAAAAGATAGATGTTTTATCTGGGAAAAAATGACCGTGTCCCCTCCGAAACTCATATGTTAAAAATCTTCCCATGGCAATGGTATTAGGAGGTGGGGGCCTTTGGGAGGTCATTGATTCATGAGGTGGAGCCCTCATACATGGAATAGTGCCCTCATAAAAGAGATCTGAGAGAACTCCCTAGACTCTTCCACCATGTGCAGATAAAACAAGAAAATATCCTGGAAGAGGGCCTCCACCAGACCATGCTGGAACCCTGATCTTAGACTCCCAGCCTTCAGAACTGTGAAAAATAAATATTTCTTGTTTATAAGTCACACAGTTTATGGTATTTTGTTATAGCAGCCCAAACAAACAAATTTCCAAGTGGCTTTTCTCCCTTCCGTTTGGCCCTTTTTTCTCCCCAGAAACTGTGCCATTCAGAGACTGCCTCTTCAAATCCCACATACTTTCAAACTCCTTCCTGTTGTCTATGCTCTGATCTACCAGGCACATTTAGTATTTCCAGACCTCCTAGGGTGGCTTAGTCTTTCTGGCGGTAGGTTTGAATCAACCCTAGGCCAATTCTAGCTCCCATCTTCCCTCTCCCAGAATGGTTCCATGCCTCTTTTGCTTACTGCAAGGCCTTGCTCTAGGAGGTGCTGGATGGTAGCATGAAACCACAGGCTGGATTTTGCTGTTTCAGATTTCTGTCTTAGAATTTATATGAATTTCATTACTCTCTGTCTCTAAATTATGCTGAGGGTATTGTTTTATGTTATCCTCCTTGTTCATCCATACTGTTTTTGGAAGAAATATTAGGAAATATGGACATAGGCAGCCACCACTGTCTTCAACTACCTGGAATTCCTGAGATAATTCTTCTAGCAGTGTGAAGAATGGATTGGAAGAGAGGCTAAAAAATGGAAAGAATCATTAGGAAGCTATTTTAATAATGTAAGTAAAATATAATGAGGGCCATGATTAACTTTGTAGATGAAGAGGATATGGTGGGTTGAGATGATATTAAGAATTTGGTAAGTGTCAAGCAGCAGAAGGAGGGAAGGGTGACCCCTACGTTTCTGGCTTAGCCATTGAATATCGTTATGGTAGAACCATTGTGAAATAAAGAAAATAGGATGAGGGCTGATATGTGTTGATAGAAATTGTATGTAGAAGGAGTTCAATGAATTCAATTGCAGAGCTAGGAGTTTGGGATGCCTGAGAAATATCCAGGTGGATTTGCTCACTGGGGATTTAGAAATACTGTAACTAAATACTGTTAAATATTGTAACTAAAGGTAGAAATCTGGGAGTCCACAACATAAAGCTGTTAGGAGAAACTATGTTCTTGTGCGGAGTTTTCAAGGAAAAGAGAGTAGAAAAGAGAAGAGGAAAGGATGCCAAGATGAAAGCATCACTTTCATGGATGGTGTAGGCAGAGGAAGAGACCTGGAAAAGAGAAGCCAGTGACACAGGGGGAAAACAGAAGAGGCCCATCTTGGAAGCTGAGGATGAAATCAACTCCTTGATGGAAGAGTTGGTCCACCTTCTAAATACTGAACAGAAAATAAACAAGGAAGTGAAGGTATGAACATCAAGTTGCTTGAAGACTTAAGATGTATTGAAGTTTTCAGCATTAGGAGGTCATTGATGATGTTTGCAAAGCACATTTCTTAGAAGCTGGTGAGGATGAATATCAGATTACAGTGGGGTAAGGGATGAGTAAGAGGTAAAGAATGGGAGACAGAAAGTATAGACCCTCTAAATCTATAGTGCCTCATCCATTTCAGTACATGAAAAACACAATAAGGGCAATAGTGAAAATAATACAGCTAATAATATTCTCATAACATTTAGCACTCCTGATCTGTGGCACTTCTGACTATATGTGCACCTATCTTCTCTCTCATTTTAAATGGGAATTTCCTTTATGTAAGGATACGTATCTAAATCGTGTTTGTATCATTCAGTAGTGAGCAACCTATGATGAATAATAAGGATCTGTGGGCCAAATGAATGAACCAATGGAACAATTGAAGAGCCAAGACTCAACTCTGTTCCAAATCCTAGGCATAATAGTCCCTGTTTCCAAGTGCCCCTTCCCATAGGGATGTTTAGCCTCCAGTTTGAAACAATGAAGAGATTCTGACTCTTATTTTATGACCATGTAAATGACAGTCTCTGGCAGCCACAGTAGAGGAGCCATTAGGATGTATGGAAGACTCTGACAACCAGCTGGGGTCTGTAAATGGCCATTCTGAGAGCCTTCCTCGAAAGGGGCTTTCAAATCCTAATGTGCTTCACCATTTATCTGTTCTTGTACAAGAAATATTTTTTCATATGTAACTACCCTAAGGCACTTATTTAATTTTATTACTGCTCTCTGTAGTGCTGCCAGGCAAATATTCTTTGAGCCTATTTTGATTAATAACACCGTTTGCATTTGTTGCTTGATTTCCAAGCCCATCTCGAAGTGAGACTCCAGCGTGGACCTCCAGATCTTCTCCACATCAGCTCTGTTTTGAAAGGCTCTGATTGATACAGGTTTCAGAGAACACACCACTGAGTATGAATATAAAAGCAACAGCATGTACCCAAAGCCGCAGAAAGGAAGAGAAAACATCCTAGAGCAAATGTGTTGGAGCTTAGTTTTTAAGGAGAAAGAACCAAAGGACAAATGTGGATTGAAATATCCAATGCATGATTTCATAATCCTTTTGACTTTAACCCCAGGTGTGGCTTCCAACATAGGCCAGCAATTTTTTTGAAAGCCAGATAAAGAAGTAAAACAAAATTTTCCGTTACACTGTAATCCAAACATCTGGACATACTTAGTTTCTCCAGCTGCCTTTGGTGGCCATATTCTTAATATATTTGCATGAAATTAGCTTGAACTTCTTAAATCCCCTATGATTATTTGGGCAGAGATGTGGTAGGCAAGCCCGTGTTTCTCTGTGCCATTTCAGCTTAATTTTCACTCTCCATCACGAGTTACACCTCCTATGTGTGCAATCCGTTGTTCTACGCCTCACTGACCCATTGAGTCACACGCAGATACTTTATTCTCTCAAATTCCTCCATCCCAAGGTGATGTGTATTTCAGATTTGACTTAAGAATTTAGAGGTAACAAAGAGAGAGGTAGGTTTACTTAGCTGTACAGCAGGATAATGACTTAACATTGACTATTAGATAACTCTGGCCTTGAAACTCCTTGAACTTACCTAGGGAACTTGTGGTGGCCATTTTTCCTCTAGGATTTTAGCATTGCAACATGCTGCTGCCCCCATTCCTCCTCAAACCAAGCTCACTCACCTGGAGCTTCCACCCAATATTCAGATAATTTCTGCTGCAGAAGTGTTTAGCGAACCCTCTGTTTTATCACAAAGCATCTGCTCATGCCCAAAGGGCCTCATCCTCATACTTATGACCAAACATGACTCTTCTCTCCCTAGAAGGAGCTCTGCGCCACCCTTCAAAGTGATACAATTTTTTTTCTTCTGCTGCTACTTCAAACTAAAGCTTGCATGACTTGGACTCTCT
Source organism: Lipotes vexillifer (assembly GCF_000442215.2). Taxonomy (NCBI): domain Eukaryota; kingdom Metazoa; phylum Chordata; class Mammalia; order Artiodactyla; family Lipotidae; genus Lipotes; species Lipotes vexillifer. Next base: position 99,933 of record NW_006781704.1, read on the forward strand.
GTTATAGGTATTCTGTGCTTACATCATCATATTCTCATAAAAAATTAAAAAGAGATAGAAGGACATATTTTACTTCTTTTGCTTTTTCCTCCAAAAGGATTTATCCTAATCCTTCACATCTTGAACGAATCTCTCCTTCAAAAGTCCCAAGAAAATGGTTAAAGAAGGAAAAGTAGAAACCTTTAGTTGTGAGCACCTCCCCTTTCAGTTCCCCAAACTCCATCTCGATTCACTATATCCAGAGGGTTTATTATATCCTTGTGATGGTTAATTTTATGCACCAATTTTTTATTTTTAAGATTTTCACTAACATTTAGTTTTATCCATTTTAATGTAAGCAAATTTTTTAACAACCTAAACAACCAAAATACTTGGTATATTTTGCATCTGATTTGAAAGATACATAATTCTATTGAATAAAAAGTTTTCAAAATACACCTTTTAAATCTACCATACCTTAAGACTTTACATAAAGCTGCATTAAGATATTTAGAATTTCTTAATACTGGGAAGAATGTGGTCTCTCCTATCCATTCCCACAATATCCTACACTGCATATCATGCATAATTTTAAAATTTAAAAAAACCTCGGGGTGCTCAGATGTTTGGTCAAATATTATTCTGGGTGTGCCTGGGTGTGCTTTTTAATGAGATGAGCATTTGAGTCAGTAGATGGAGTAAAGCAGATTGCCCTTCCTAATGTGGGTGGCCCTCCTCCAATCAGTTGAAGATGTGAATAGAACAAAAAAGCTGAGAAAGAACTCAGTAAGAGTGCTCTACTCTGACCTGACAGCCTGAGATGAGACGTTGACTCTCCTGGTTCTCTGGCCTTTGAAACTGAATTGAACTGGAACTTACACCAGCCACTGGAACAGCTGCATGATATTGTTATAAATCTTTATCAACTTTTCTCTTTACTCCTACCCAAATCACACATACGCACTCAAAAATGTCCCTATTCTAGATTCTCATAATTTGAAGAGCCAGCCTCCCCAGAATGTCTGTTCTCACCTATAAGTGTTTTTTTGTTGTTGTTGTTTTTTGTGAATAATGCCCATCATGGAAATGCCTGTTGAAGTTCTATTGTCACAGCGAGTAATGGCGCAGTTCAGTCATAGGTTTGCTCTGAGGGCAAAATCACCATTGCCCTTACATCACTCTTTTATCTCATCAGTTGTCTTTCCGTTTATTTTATTTATTTTTAAATTGTCTTTATTCAGATGATATGATTTTTTTTTTTTTTTTTTGGGCCGCACCGTGCGGTTTGTGGGATCTTAGTTCCCCCACCAGAGATTGAACCCACGCCCCCTGCATTGGAAGCACGTAGCCTTAACCACTGGACTGCCAGGGAAGTCCCTTCACCTAAAAGTATTAAAAAGTCCTCCAATATAACAGTTGAGAGTTTCACCACTGCTTGATCTCCTCCAAGTAATACACCATGGACATTCTCTTTACAACATTATTATCTCTGCATTTCATTGCCCACTGCATTCTGTTTTTGAGCATTTGACTTACAAAGATCCTAGGTGATTGAAAAAGGAACTGGGAAAAGGAAGAAAAGGGGAGGGAGGAGTGGTCTATATGAGGCCATTTAAATAAATCTCAGCAAATTCTCTGAGCACAGGTGGGCATCTTCTGGACAAGTTCAAGCAGCAGTTTTTGATGAAAACTCTCCTGGCATTGACAAGAACTGCTAATGAGGCCCCCCAGCACCAGGAACACAATGAGCTTGCTCAAGTGGCACCAATGGCCTGCAAGCCTTGGCTTGTCTCCCTGTCTGCTTACTGGCACAGGAGACTGAGCACTTTCAGCTGTCTCCTGGTGCTATTATTTCTGATGTCACTGCCAATTTGGAAGTCAAACACTGAAACCTGTCTTTCTATTTGCACCCCTGGCACAACAGTCTTATTCTCCAGGCAATGTGCATGCTCTGACTGACTAGGGGAAGACTCGTGTACAAGGAAGTTCACATTCAAAATTTCACTGTACTATCTCACTGCATAAAGCACCTACATTTCCCACTGCACACATTCCCCAGTAAGCAGTGGACAAGTAAGTGGCAAAATAAGTGAGAAGAAGCAAATTTAAAGACAGGAGAGTTTCCACATAGGTCTGTATAATTAAGGAGATCTTTAAAAATGGAGAGGGGAATAGAAATCTGTAAAAGTTAATTCCTCAATTATTTGGTTATTTCTACCTCCTCCTCCCCAAACATGTCTTCTGTCTTTGTTTGTTTGTTTGTTTGTTTTGTGGTACGCGGGCCTCTCACTGCTGTGGCCTCTCCCGTTGCGGAGCACAGGCTCCGGACGCGCAGGCTCAGCGGCCATGGCCCACGGGCCCAGCCGCTCCGCCGCATGTGGGATCTTCCCGGACCGGGCCATAAACCTGTGTCCCCTGCATCGGTAGACGGACTCTCAACCACTGCGCCACCAGGGAAGCCCATGTCTTCTGTTCTATAAGAGTATAGATAAATCCACAGATAATCTTAGATGGCTTTTGCTTCAGGGTCTAATCCTTGGGATCATTTTAGGAGAGTTTCCTCTGTCTAGTAAAGATTCAAAACAATCTATGTGAGCAAATCACAAACCACTTATCTGGTTAGTGCTCTTAGTCTTACCCCCAAGTTTCCAACAGAGCTTTGGTTACCATTTGGCAGGGAGAGATGTACCTATTAGGGCAGATGGGATAAAGCTGAAGGGAAGTGAAAAAAACTAGGTGTTGGGAGAATAGGGAGGCTTAGAAGTGGTTTGCAGGTCAGTACAGATATTAGCTGTCACAAGAACTGCCAGCCTGCAATCGTCACCTGTTCTTTGGTGTCCTGAAGATCAGGTGTTTTGCAGTTTCAATGGAGACATGACTCATGCAATATTAACTCAGCAACAATTTTCAATATCTACTTTGGTGCCAGCCTCTGTTTGAGATATTGGAGCTTACATTCTAGTGTTTGCAGAGACATACACAGTGACTCTATTATGCTGATCCTTCTGTTCTGCACTAACATGGAGCATGGCATATTGGTGTGCAAACGTTGTTCCCCAGGACTCAACAATCCTGGGTTCTACGTCATGAACTTCCTTTAAGCAGGTCTATAGTTTATTCAGTGCATAAAGTCTCATGTTTCTCATGTGTAAAATGTGGATATTAGTTTAGCACCTTAACACTTAAGTCCTTATAAAGAGTAAATACAACGATGCATTAAAATACTCAAGGGAGAATCGACTCAAATGAAAATTTAAAGGTACATTCAAGAAATACAGGAAAACAACCTAGAGAATAAAGATGACATAAAGAAAGAAATGAAAAGGATCTGAAGGAAAGCAGTGGAATAGAAGACAGGCAAAGAAGGAATAACATACATATAATCAGAGTCACTGAAAAAGAAACACAATGAAACAGAGTTAATATTCAAAACTCTAATCCCAGAAAACTTTCCCAAAATATAAAAAGAGACCCAAATATACACATTGAAAGAACTCAAAAAATTACCTGGAAAAGTGAACCCACATCAATCAATTCTGAGACATATTCTAGCTAAAACTATTCAATTTCAAATATGAAGATAAGATCTTCAAGACATGCAGGCAAAATGTCATATAAAGATATCTGACTTTTCAAAACATAAAAAGCAAGGCAACAGTGGGACTTCATTTTTAAAAAATTCAATGAAAGAATATATGAAACAAAAATTTTGTATCCAGCCAAGCTGTACTCAAATAACGAGGATGTAAAACAAAGCCAATGAGCAATTTTCAATATACAAGAACTTAGGGAATTCTGTATAAATCAGACCTTTTTGAGAAATTTACCAGAGTACTATTTGGCAAACTATGGCCCAAGGTGCTGTTTGGTAAGGTACAGTCACACTCATTCCTTTACATAGTGCCTGTATCTACTTTCACACTATGATAGAGTTGTTGTGACAGAAACAGTTTATGGCCTCTCGGTTTACATAGCTCCAAATTTTTACCATCAGGCCTTTTACAGAAAAAGGTTGCTGACATCTGCCAACTAGAGGATGAGCTTTATTCAACCAAATAATAATGGGGAAAACTTCAGCAAAAGGACTGAATGCAAGCACTTTAAAATATAGGCATATAAGGGACTTCCCTGGTGGTCCAGTGGTTAAGACTCTACACTTTCAATGCAGGGAGCACAGGTTCAGTCACTGGTTGGGGAACTAATATCCTGCACGCCATGTGGCTCAGCCAAAAAAAAAAAAAAAGGAATATACATATAAGACTAAAATAATGTTGGAGGTGAGAGTGTAAGACTAATACCCAACTGTTATATATTGTGATAAATCAGAAATATTGCAACTAAAAATGGGAAGAGAGGGAAAAAGAGGAAAATATAAAAAGTTCCTTGTTGTATAGGTGATATGTGGGTGCTAAAGGATACTTACAAAATAAAATAAAAATTGATAAGCTAGGTGGTAAAGGGTTGAATAGAGAGCATTCAAAAGATTACCACTAGGTTACCGCTAGACAAAAATAGACGTTCCTGTATACTCCCCCAATTTTTTAAAATAAAAGATCAAACTATATGTAACTTATATGGAAATACTCTCATAGGGCAACACATGTAATGAGTAAACTATATATATCACAAAGAATTAAGACCAAACATATCAGTCACAAACATAATTGTGAATGAGCTTAATTCACTGTATTACTTTGCTAGGGCTGCCATAACAAAACACCACAGATTAGGTGACTTATACAACAGAAGTTTACTTTCTCATAGTCCTGGAGGCTAGAAATCCACCATGAAGTTGTCAGAAGGTTTGGTTCATTCTGACCTTGGCTTGTAGGTGGCTGCCTTCTGTGTTCTCACATGGTCTTTCCTCTCTACATTTGCATCCCTGGTGTCTTTCTTTATGCCCCAGTCTCCTCTTTTTATAAGGACACAGTCAGATTGGATGAGGGCCCACCCTTGCAGGCTCATTTTAACTTAATATTTTACTTAAAGGCCCTATCTTCATATTTAATCCCATTCTATATAATGGAGTTTAGGGCTTCAATATGAATTTTGGGGGAACACAATTCAGCCTAAAACATTCACCTACTAAAAGAAAAAAGATTTTCTAGTTGGCTCACAAAATAAAACCCCACTATTGACCCCATTCAAGTTTGAAATTTGAAACAGACACATTTTTTTAGAAGAAATAGAAAAAAAATTTTAAAACAAACTGATAAAACAGCACCAGGCCTAGGAGCTTTTAGAGAGGAATTTTACCAAATTTCCAAAGACCAGATAGTCCTAATACTCTAAAGTTATTACAGAGCACTGAAAAGGAAGAAAAACTTCCTAATTTCCCTTATGAAGCAAGAATAATAATCTTATTTAAACCAGAAAGAGTACAAGCGAAGAAAATTAAAGACTAACTGCACTCATAAATAATGGTGAAAATTTTTTAAACAGAATATTAGTAAGCAGAATCCAGAACCACATAAAGAAAATAATACACCATGACCAAGTGGGATTTATTCCCAGAATGTAAGGTTAGTTTAATATTAGGAAATCTATTAATATCATACACCATATTATTAAATCTAAGGGGAATATTATGATTATCTTCAGAGGTGCTGAAAATATCTTTGACAAAATTCAACACCCAACTATTGCTTAAAAAAAAAGCCTCAAGAAAATAAGAACTGAGACATAGATATTTTCTTAACATATGTGTGTACCTTACTCCTTAAGCTATTATCTTATTTAAAGGGGAAATACTGCATGCATTTCCACTATCTCTTTTCCTAGTTGATATTGTACTAGAAATATTAGTCAATACAATTAGACAAACGTAGTTGACAAGAGAATAAGAATGGACAAAGGAGTGATATTATCTTTATTTGCAAATAATATGATAGTATACCTGAAAATCACCAGAGAATCAATGATAAACTAACTCAAACAATAAAATAATTCAGTGAAGTAACAAACTATAACATTAAGATACAGAAATCAATCATCTTCATATAAACATGTAATAAATAGTTAAAGGACATAAAGATAGAGAAAAACCATTTAAAATCTTATTTTAAAATATAGAATACTTGGGAATAGATTTAACATAAACTGTATAAGATCTTATGAGGAAAACTGTGAAACAATCCAAAAGTCACAAAAATAGACTTGAAATAGACATTTCCTATTCTTGAATAGAGTACCTCGACATAAAGATGTCAGTTCTCCCTCAGTTAATATATAAAATTAATATAATTCCAATAAAAATGCAAAAATGCTTTTTTGCAGTTAGACAAATTTCTATTAAAGTTCATATGGAGAAACAAACATGAAAGAATTGCATGAAAAAATGGCTAAAGAAAAATTATGAGCCCTATGCAGTTATTAAAGTCCATAATTGGATGCAACTGCACATGGTGGACTTCCCTGTTGGCACAGTGGTTAAGAATCCGCCTGCCAATGTAGGGCACAAGGGTTCAACACCTGGTCTGGGAAGATCCCACATGCCATGGAGCAACTAAGCCCATGCACCACGACTACTGAGCCTGCACTCTAGAGCCCATGAGCCACAAATACTGAGCCCACGTGCCTAGAGCCGACAACAAGAGGAGCCACCGCAACAAGAGAAGCCACCGCAATGAGAAGCCCACGCACCACAATGAAGAGTAGCCCCCACTCGCCACAACTAGAGAAAGCCTGCGTACAGCAATGAAGACCCAATGCAGCCTAAATAAATAAATAAATAAATTTATAAAAAATGCACATGGCAACTTAATATATGACAAAGACAGCATTCCAAATCCCTGGGTAAAGATGGATGTTTTTAAATAAATGGTGGTGGGTCAACTAAGGAGCCATTTGGGAAAAAAAAAAAAGATAAAATTGGACCCATATCTCACACCTTAAATAAGAATAAACTCCAAATGGATTAGGAACCTAAATGAAAAAAAATTAAACCACAAATAATAAGAGAAAACACAGATGAATTCCTCTTTAACTTCATCATGGAGAAAGGCTTTCTAACTATGACTCAAAATTCAGAGGCAATAAGAAAAAGTCAGGTAAGTCTGACAACATTATTTTTTTAATTTGCATGGAAAAAAAACCACTATAAACAAAGTCTAAAGGAAACTAACCAACTAGGAAAAACTATTAACAACATATACCACAGACAGACGGCTCATATCCATAGCATATTTTTTTAAAAACCTTAAAATTAAGGGGAAAAACCCAAAAACTCAATAAAAATGTCAGAAAATATGGAGACTTCCCTGGTGGTGCACTGGTTAAGAATCCGCCTGCCAATGCATGGGACACAGGTTCAAGCCCTGGTCCGGGAAGATCCCACATGCTGCGGAGCAACAAAGTCCATGTGCCACAACGACTGAGTCTGCGTTCTAGAGCCTGCAAGCCACAACTACTGAGCCCGTGTGCCTGAGCCCAGGCTCTGACATAAGAGAAGCTACCACAATGAGAAGCCTGAGCACTGCAACAGAGTAGCCCCCACTGGCCGCAACTAAAGAAAGCCCGTGAGCAGCAACAAAGACTCAACAAAGCCAAAAATAAATAAATATTTCTTTTAAATGTCATAAAAAATGAACAGACACTTCTCAAAAAAAAAGATATTAAAAATTCTCCTCAAACAGGGAGAAAATGTTCAAGCTGACTTATAATGAGAGAATTGCAAGATGTCATTTTTGATCTATTAGAGACTGGAAAAAAATTTAAAATACGACAGAACATTCTGTTGGTGAGACTATGGGGAAAAAGATACTCTCATACATTACTGATAGAAATGCAAATATATATAGCCCTTCTAAAATGAAATTAACAATGCCTAACAAAAGTATATAGGCACATATCTTTCAGACCAACAATCCCACTTTTAGGAATCTACCCTCAAAATACACTTCCAATAATACAGAAATACATATGCATGAGGTCATTCATTGTAGCATTGTTTGTAATTACTTAATATTGAAACAACCTAAATGTTCATACATAGGAAAGTGGTTGAGTAAACTCTAGCACATCCATACAACAGAGTCTCATGCAGCCGTAATAAAACAATTAGGAATACACTTATGAATTGATACAGAATGATTTCAAAAATATACCATTAAGTGAAAAAAACAAAGCACAAAAGAGTATGCAAACTTCACTTAAGAAAAGAAAGGAATATAAGAAAATACACACATTATCTCTTCATCTGTGTGAAATAAATACTGGAAGGATAAACCAGAAATTAAAAACAACATATTACCTATAAGGACCGGTGAAAATTGTTGTAAGAAGTGGGAAATGGGAACAAGGTAGCAGGAACCAGGAGGGAGTGATACTTCTCTGAGTTGATATATTTTTTGCATAGCTCTAACCCAGAGACCCATAGTAATGTTTCACATACTCAAAAAAGGAAAAAAACAAACAAACAAAAAACAACAATAAAACCAACCAAAATGGGTAAGAACCCAAAACAGGACACAAATACTACAAAAGAACTCTAAATGTATTACAAATGAATAGTAACCACATTCATTTGTGATAGGGAAGAGAAAAATTAACCTAGGTAACTTTGGAAAGCAATGTCTAAACCGGATATAGCATGACCAAAAAACTGTACATAAGGGTTGTTATCTAGTTGATAAAAATCTTCTCACAGGGATATAAGTTAGGAGTTCAGAAACTATCTATGGGTACACTAGATTTAAACAAATAGGTAACCATATGGGAGATAATAAGAGCCAGGTTTCTCACTGTTGGAGCAAAGGAAGAAATCTAAAATGAACACTTGTTATTAAATTGGAATTCAATATCTCAGAGAAAATTCATGGTTTTAATATATATACAAGGAGACGGATACCTATATATAGATATTTGAGTATGCCTGAATTAGTATACATATATATGTATATGTGTGTGTGTGTGTGTGTATGTATATATATATATATATATATATATATATATATATATATATATATGACATCCCAGTAGCAATGCGCATACATAGTGCCCAGATCTTGGTTTCTAAACACTATCCTCCAATAAAAAGAACCAGGGATCCTTAGGGAAATAGTTGATTCTAGGACTGGGGCAGTGAAATATAAGATAAAACTAAAATTATGTAATATCAGATAGTATGAAAGTATTCAAAAAAAATACTTCTCAGAAACAGGCACCAATCTGAAGCAATTCATAATGGCCAAAACTAGAATAATTTGAGCCCCCTCCCTCAAAACAAACAAACAAAAAAAGTATTAAGTTATAACCCATAAAAAATAAATATCCACGAGTTCATAGTGCTACAAATATACAATTAAATAAATGCATAAGGAAGAAGAGATAGCTCTTTAACACAAAAGTCCAATTAAAAATATAAAGGGAAATATAAAATCACCACTGGCAAACACCACAGTAATAATTGTTGCAGAGAAGATCAACAGATAGAAGCTAAAATTACTGATTAAACATTTGAAGAGAAAGTGGATTTGCAAAGTATCAAATTAGCACCCAAAGATATTCATCATTACAAAGGAAAAAATATTAACTTTACAGTGGAGGAATCTGGCAGAAGCCACCTTAAGCAAGTGATCGAGGTCAACATCCCCAGTAAAGAAACTTATCAATATCATGAACTCCATGATATGATGCACTGAGAAGGACATAATATCATTTCTGTGATATTCTTGTCAAAACACATAACCTCAATTCAATCATGAGAAAACTTCAGGCATCCATAAATTGAAGAAGATTTGACAGTCATTGATCAATAGCCTTCAGTAGTATCAAGACCATGAAGGACAAGAAACGACTGTTATGAAAGATAAGGAAAAACTGAGGAACTATTACAAACTGCAGGGGACTAAGGAGAAATAAAATTTTAAAGCAAAATGGGATCCTGGATGGAATTCTGGAACAGATAGAAAACATTAGTGAAAAAACAGGTCAAATTCAAATAAGGTCTTTAGTTCAGTTAATAACCTTACACTAATGTTCATGTCCTGGTATTACTAGTTGCAATGTGGTTAAGAGTATGGAAACTGCTATTTTTGCAAATTTTCTGTAAGTCTAAAATTACTTCAAAATAAAAGGTTTAAAACAAAAATGGACTCTTGATTTATCCCAAGAGCAATGTCCAAAATAAATCTAATTGTTTCTTTTTGCAACCCAAAGTATTGGAACTATCCTATGATTTAGCCTTTAAGAGTCCTGGTTGTTCAACATTCCCTGTGAGTGCATACACTGCTGCCCATAGCTACCCAATAAATACTTCGTTGTTGTTCAAGACACCAAAATCAAGTTCTGTTTGCTGGTAGTCAAAGAAACATAACTGACATTGGAGAGTTATGTTTACAGGACAGACTTTTAAATTCTCTTCAATGTTTAGTGTTTCCATGGACAAGCGGAAAATTTACTAAAAGAAAAGATTAAAGCAGGTTCTTATGTGAGCTTTCTTTTTTTCTTTCATTTAATATAAAATGCTCGCAAAGTGCTGTCTTAAGAACAAAAACAAGTTTTGAAATTTAGGAAAATTCTTAATTATAAATACAAGGATGTCAATAAAAGAAGTGGTAACAGAAGACAGAGTTGACTTTTGATAATAACTTTTACTGCTCTCAATTTTAATATGCCATGACTTGACTTCTGTCTGACTATGCCTGGGAGGTTCTTCTGCACTTTGCTATATAAACCCAGGAGTGATGTCAGAGTGGAAGGTATTTACTTTTCTCATTGTGAGTGTTCAAGCCCAACTTTCTCTCTTATTTTTCTCTTCACTCCTGTCTCTGCATCTCTTGGCATACACTGTGGCCCCTCAAACCTTTCTGTCTCCACCAGAATGCAAGAGCATTAATTAAAAAAAAAAAAGTTTAAATACCTTCTACCTCTATGAGTTGCCAATAAAAATTCTCTGAGTCTGATATCGGTCTGTATCAGAATGTAAATATATTTAGTGATAGGACTAGATTCAGAATGAGGCAAAATTGTGAGGAAGCTGTAATTTATCCACACTTCTTACCCTCATCTTCATTTTTTATTCACTCAAATATTTATTTATTCATTTGAAAATTAGATACCTATAGACAAATGAGAATACACCCACTAGGATCTCATACTTTGGCAGGAAGACAAACAAGCAAATACAGTATTATATAAGGGCTATAATATTTGTACGAATATTCTTTGATTTAAAGAATAAGAATCTGAATAAATTACGGGCTTTTAATTAAAAAGTGTGCATTTTAGCTTAATAACAGTAACAACAGCAAAAAAGAAATGATGGTCTAGACCCAGCAACCATTAATTTACACTTTTTATTAATCCAGTTGTAATTTAAACGTTCTCTTCCAGAGCACTTTTTTTTTTTTTTTTTTTTTTTGGTGGTACACGGGCCTCTCACTGTTGTGGCCTCTCCCGTTGTGGAGCACAGGCTCCAGACCTGCAGGCTCAGTGGCCATGGCTCACAGGCCCAGCCGCTCTGAGGCATGTGGGATCTTCCCGGACCAGGGCACGAACCCGCGTCCCCTGCATCAGCAGGCGGACTCTCAACCACTGCGCCACCCGGGAAGCCCAGAGCACTATTATTTTTATCTTTCTTATGCTAATCATAGCAGTCTGCATTGTCTAAAAGTTATCTTCTGATAACTGTTTTCTCCCGTACTTTTGTGGTATTTTGAAGGAGAGCTATGCTGTATATATCCTCCTGTTTCTAGCACCTGGAGATATGCTACCTACACTGAGAATTTTTTTTTTTTTTTGCGGTACGCAGGCCTCTCACTGCTGTGGGCTCTCCCGTTGTGGAGCACAGGCTCTGGATGCACAGGCTCAGCAGCCATGGCTCACGGGCCCAGCCGCTCCGCAGCATGTGGGATCCTCCTAGACCGGGGCACGAACCCGTGTCCCCTGCATCGGCAGGCGGACTCTCAACCACTGTGCCACCAGGGAAGCCCTACACTGAGAATTTTTGATTATGCATAAATATTTCTAGACCAAGCAACAAATCTTATTTGATGAAATCATTTTGGTTTGGTGAATCTAGCCAAGCAAAGATATTGAATGGTTCCTATGTTTAATTTCCTGTTTTCTCTGATAACATATCTTTCTGTGGTGATAGGCAGAGGAACAAGGATATTTATTTATTTATTTGTTTCTACTGAGCATAATTCACATTGCTCTCAACATGCAGTCTAGAGCTGCCTAGAAGTCTAGAATAACTTCTAAAATTCTTTCCTTGGGTTGTAACAGTTCCTCAAAGCCTATAATTTTCTAAGTACTGGTTTTTCATTCCTGTGCACTTAGCCAAATTAAAGTTTTATCTATTAAACATGGTCATAAGTGATTAACTTTTGGAGTAACAAATTGGTGCCTCTGTAAAGTGTTATAAAGAAGCCTACCACGGTACTAACGTATGTAGTGTTTAGGGTGGAAAAGTCACAAAAGGGGGAAATTTGAACTGTTTGGGGAACTCAAGAAAGGCTACTGGAAAAGTTAGACTTAAGCTGAGATGTGAATAGTGAAAATGAATTAACAAGACAGGAAGATGTGAGAAGTGTTCTGAACACAGGGATTAGCACTTGCAAAGGCCTAGGGTAAAAAAGAAGTTGGGGGTAGGAAGAACTTAAGGCCAATGGATTGAAACTGATCAAGACCCTGTGGGGCCCTCCTAGGTACAAAGCCTTTCCTGTCCCCAGATTCTTATTTGCAGGATTTAGCTTCAGCCTCCTAGACCTTCCTGAACACTAAAGAGCAAATTCGAACAGTAGCTAATCACCTAATCATGGAAGGGAGGGGATGAATAAACAAAGGAGGAACAATCAAGAAACAATAGTGTAGCCTTGGGCCCTGGCCCCAGTTCCTCCTCAAGGTATATACATAACAATATCTTTGAATGCTTCTATAGGAACTAAGACCTTCACCCAGGTGGAGGATGGTAACTTCAGGCTGAGCACAAGATTCCTAGAGCACTGCACTGTTACCTTACCACCAACCAATCAGAAGAAAGTCACACACTCTGCAGCCCTCACCCGAAATTTTGCATGTAAAATCTTCTCCCAGAAAACCATCAAGGAGTACAGGGTTTTTGAGCATGAGCCACCCATTTTTCTTGCTTGGCCCTGCAATAAAACTTTCTCTGCTCTAAATTCTGACATTTTGTTTTATTTGGCCTCACTGTGCATTGGGCACATGAACTTGTGTTCTGTAACATAGGCAACATGTTTAAGGGCACATAAGAGTTCATCTGATTGAATGCAAAGTTCAAGGTGGGGGCAATTAGTGTAGGATGATTTTTGATTAATTACGAGTTATAAGTTGCCTTACTGAAACATTATGCTGGATAATTGTGAAGCCTTAGAAGATTTTTAAGAAAGGGAGTGACAAGGTCTTATGTCCATTCTAAAAAAAAATAAAATCACAGAGTGAAATTTAGATAATGTATTAGAGCGGGGCTAGGGAGAGGAGTGGTTGTTTCTAAAATGATCTTGTCTATAAGAAGATAACTCTCAGTGCTACTGTGTCTTCTTAAGGAGAGATAAAAGGTCAATAACATTATGAAAGATGGGAATTTACTGTTTGTACATTAAATACAAACAAAAATTATTAGGAAAATGTGATGTGATTATAGGTTTCTAAGTCTGTGTTGCACTGAAATAAAAAGTCATTTTGAAGTAATAAACAAATATAATTGTAACAATGACTTGGGCTCACACGGGAGCTGAGGAACTAATTATTTTCACCTTCTAAAGTGCCTACTGCTGTTTAACAAGTTTGCAAGATGAATGCTTAATTATATTTACATAAATCCCCTTGCAGTACCTTCTTTATCAGTGCACTTACAAAATGAATTGATTTTCTAACACTTTCTAACTTTTTTCAATTAGCATATACTTACATCTACATTTTATTAAATCTGGCTTTTCTTCAGGTAAAGTATCTTATCAACTTAGCCGCAAAAAGTGTGGATTCCAGAATGAATCAAAATTTGAAAACTTAATTTCCTCCCTTATGGATAGAGTCCACCTCTTCTCACCTTCCACATGAGGGTCACTGTTTTTATTAAATCAAAACGGGTAACTCTGCCCGCATTAGGTTTAGCTGCCTTCTAAGAACTGAAATATTAAATGGCAGGTTGGTACAAAAGCTCAGTGTATCATAAAGAAGACTGCTGGAGAAAGTTTTTTAAAAAGATTAAACTCTTCAGGTATGAATTTTCCTTAATGGGAATGCCTCCTCTTCTTCAGAACATAGATCTTAGTAAGTTAATTTGTAATACTACGTTTCAATCAAGAATCAAAATTCCACCCTTTATAATGCTCACTAAATATACCAGAATAACAAGTATCAGCATACACTTTTGTTCTTATTACCTTCTTTAAGCACCTCCTAGAAGAGGATGAAGTGGCATTTGAGAGATGGGAGGAAGCAACAGAAGGATGTAATGAAAACTTTAAGTACATTAAAGAAGAGATTAGATCTACGGTGATCTATTACACAAATAGTTCTTAGGCATCCCTAAATATTAGCCTGGACAAGAGAATAGCTGCCTCTTTCTCATTCTTTCTCCTTGGGTACACACTCAGATTTGATTTACTGGGCTACTGTTTTTAGCCACTTCTGAGCCTTGTGGGTGAGAACTGACACCACCCACCTGAGGTCTAACTCCTCAGCTTAACTAAATTTTAGACAGTTTTCTTCCTAACTGTAGGCTCCTGATATCCCTTTTCTTAGAGCATTTCCTTAATCCTTTCTCTGACCCTTTAAGATATAAATCATCTACAATCTTCTACTTATTCCTTTCTCTGACCCTTTTAGATATAAAATGAACCTAGAAAAATAGTACAGATGAACTGGTTTGCAGGGCAGAAATAGAGACACAGATGCAGAGAACAAACGTATGGACACCAAGGGGGGAAAACCATGGGGGGTGGGGAGGTGGGATGAATTGGGCGATTGGGATTGACATGTATACACTCATGTGTAGAAAATGGATGACTAATAAGAAGCTGCTGTATAAAAAAAATAAAAACCAGAATTTTTTTTCTCAGAGACCTATGCAGAGCCATCCCTTTGAAATGTAATCATCAAGAAAGATGGAGCTTCACATGAAAAGATGCTCAGCATCACTAATTATTAGAGAAATGCAGATCAAAACTTCAGTGAGGTACCACCTCACACCAGTCAGAATGGCCATCATTAAAAAGTCTGCAAATAACAAATGCTGGAGAGGCTGTGGAGAAAAGGGAACCCTCTTACACTGTTGGTGGGAATGTAAACTGCTGCAGTCACTATGGAAAACAGTATGGAGGTTCCTCAGAAAACTAAAAATAGAGTTGCCATAGGATCCAGCAATCCCACTCCTGGGCATATATCCAGGCAAAACTATAATTCAAAAAGATACATGCACCCCTATGTTCATAGCAGCACTATGTACAAGAGCTAAGACATGGAAAGAACCTAAATGTCCATCAACAGATGGATAAATAAAGAAGATGTGGTATGTACACACACACACACACACACACACACACACACACACACACACACACAATGGAATACTACTCAGCCATAAAAAAGAATGCGATAATGCCATTTGCAGCAATATGGATCGACCTAGAGATGATCATACTATGTGAAGTAAGCCAGAAAGAGAAAGACAAATACCATATAATATCACTTATATGTGGAATCTAAAACGTCACACAAATGAACTTATCTATGAAACGGAAACAGTCTCACAGACATAGAGAACAGACTTGTGGCTGCCAAGAGGGAAGGGGAGTGGGAGAGAGATGGACTGGGAGTTTGGGATGAGCAGATGCAAACTACTATGTATAGAATGAATAAACAACAAGCTCCTACTGTACAGCACAGGGAGCTATATTCAATATCCTGTGATAAACCATAATGGAAAAGAATATGAAAAAGAATGTATATATATATATATATATATATATGTGTGTGTGTGTGTGTGTGTGTGTGTGTGTGTGTATAACTGAATCACTTTGCTGTACAGCAGAAATTAGCACAACATTGCAAGTCAACTATACTTCAATAAAATAAAATTTGTAAAAAAAGGAAGAAAGATGGAGCCTCAATCTCCCAGTCTCTGTGAGAGGATAGGAGCCTAACTTTGTGATAAGCACCAACTAGCAACCTTAGATGGCTTAATCACATTGACCGACTCCACCAAAAGTCCTCCAGTACTTTCCCTCTAGCTCACCTCAGTGCTTAAAACTCTCTCACCGTTTGTTTCAGTGAAATTTAGTTCATTCTCTATCGCTTCTTACAACAGTCTTGACTCCTATTGTCATAGTCTTAAAGTCATCTTTTCCTCTACCATCAGGTACAAGTTTTTTTGAAGAGGCCACACACGGATGTCCCCCACTGATGGAAACAGTCAGAGCCCTGTTTGAGCATAGCTTTAATGAATAAACCCAAAGAGTAACAGGAATACAAGACCAGAGGTTTTGAGTATGTGTGTGTTGACTGGGTGAGTGAGGGAACATGTTTCCCTTGATTTCACCTTTTCATCTGCAGGTGTTCCAGTGGATAACTCCCCTGTCCCATCCCCTCCCCTCCAGGGGAAGAGGAGTGAATTGTTTATCTGGTAACCTTGGGAATAAAAGATCTTCTTGACTACAGGGTAGAGCAGCCTGAGAGAGTAAGTACTGTAAAAGTATTTGTTAAATTAATCAACTAAAAAATAAATAAATGGGTTTCAAACTCAGGCAAGGAGCAGGTAAACCATTTTTGGCATCTTCAGACACCAAGAGTTTGTCAAGTTGGTGCTTAAAAATTGAAGATATTAAAATTATAAATTTTGTTTAAAATATTTTAGGGGATTTAATTAATGAAGTTGCTCAAGGAATTCATTGTTTAAGAGAGTTTAAACCATTAGACTTGAGCTAATCAAAGTTAATTAAAGGATAAGTAAATGAGGAGAGGTGACTGTTCTTTCTCAAATAGAATTTATTAGATTTATGTGACAAGATAAAATTTGTGAAAAATAGCTTAAAGACCAAAGGAAAACATTGATTTTTGAATGTGGAACACTAATAAATTGACTGTCAATTTAACTACAAAACGTAAGAATATATTCATTGCCAAAAGGCAGTCTAAGAACTCACATTAACTATTAAAATACTTTACTGATATATTCAGTCTTTCAGATATTGTTTTGAAAAGCATGACCACAGATGTGAATGCCACTAAAAGGTCAACAAAAAGACTCTGAACATTAACTATGGGGAAATTATCTGTACAAACTCCTTTGGATAGTTTATTAAAAAGGAATCAACAATCAAAAGATATGGCTCGGGCTTCCCTGGTGGCGCAGTGGTTGAGAGTCCGCCTGCCGATGCAGGGGACACGGGTTTGTGCCCCGGTCCGGGAGGATCCCACATGCCGCAGAGCGGCTAGGCCCGTGAGCCATGGCCGTTGAGCCTGCGCGTCCGGCGCCTGTGCTCTGCAACGGGAGAGGCCACAACAGTGAGAGGCCCACATACCGAAAAAAAAAAAAAAAAAAAAATGTTTTGTAACTAGATAGAGGTGATGGTTGTACAACATTGTGAACGTACTAAATGCCACTGAATTGTTCATTTTTAAAAAGTTTAAAATATGAGTTTTATGCTCTGTGAGTTTTACCTCAATAAAAAATACAAATTAAAAAATAAATTTTACCAGTACTTGAAGACTGTAAAATATTCCAGTGAATATTTTGGCGAGCCCTACCAAGACGTCTACATTCTTTTGGTTAAAATATAACCTAGCATCAAAGCACTATCATTTGTTTCAACTGCTCTTTGTATTTACTAAAAAGACAGCAAAGATTTTTTAAAAACTCCCAGAGGGATATAAATACTCAGATACTGATAAGATTTCTTTGAACACTATAATAATCTAGTGTGATGAACTGTGCCCCAGTGGTCTATGGAATAATGAATGCAAAAGATATCGCGGGTGGCGTAAAGCAAAGAAAAAAAAAAAAAAAAAGATATGGCTCTTTACGTGGTACCACGGTAGGAGTGATGCTGTGCCTCCAGAAGCCCATGACATAAATGGTGCTGTGGATGCCAACCTCCCACCACCCTCTGTCTCTCTGTTAAGTAACTTAATCATGGTGTGGACAAATAAAGTTGTTATTTGTACAGAAAAAAAAAAGATATGGCCCTTTAAAATAAATCTTCTGTAATCTAAAATATCAATAGAAATACCATTTGGTGATTTTAATTGATGTTTACTTTAGCAAGCATATTGTTAAAAACAAGAAAATAGGCACAAAATGTTGCTTATGCTAAGCCCAGTGTCGCCAAACTGAGACGAGTTAATTACAGTTTCTTCTCTTCCAGAAATGGACTCTTAAACCAGTCAATTAGGAATCACCTGATAAGCATTAGGTAAGCTGCTGGATAGACTCCTGCCACCCCTTAAAGGAACATGACCTTGCAATAACCAACCTGATTTTTAGTGTAGTATAACTTTCTTGTTCCTGCTCCCGTCTGCCCATAATTCTTTCATTTCGTATGACCCCTCAGAGCTCCTTTCTATCTGCTAGATTGCACGCTGCCCGATTCACGAATCACTGGACAAAGCCAACACAATCCTCAAATTTTCTCAGTTGAATTCTGTTTTTTTAACAGTATAAAATTTCAATAGATCCTTCATGCCCAGTGACCCAGTTCTACACATGGGTAGAATTTTATTTTTTAACGTTGTTGAACCAAACTAAAACACAGTTGCTTACGTCTGAGACAAAATGGAGTTGGCCATTTAAAGCAATGCAGGCGCATTAAAGAAAATGAAAGTTAACTTTACCTAACAGAAGTTGCAGGAATTTACAGCGCTTCTCAGAAATCAGCAGAGGATGCCAGCCAGTCCCCAAATGCCAAGTCTGTTTACGCCATCTCTGGACTGCCTTAGCTCCCCTGACTCAGGTACCCGGATCCAAATGAGGAAGGAGACCACCAGGCAACCAATCAGCTGAAAAAGCCAAGTAACTTCCACGTGTATCCCATAAAAACTCCCTAGCCTGTGAGCAACTCAGAACTCATTGCTCCTGTAGCCTTGAATTTCTCAGCTTGCAAGTTGAAACCCTTGCAATAAACTCATCTTTCTGCTTTTTATTTTCACTCAGTGTGCAGAGTTTGGCTGTTGACAATATTTTAAGGAATGTGAGACATCTTTGTACTAGAAACAAGCACGACTGATTGAAGTGTGCCTATTTAGAGCATTTCCACCTAACTTTACTATTTTAAATCATTATGGAGGTAGAAGGCATTATGCTAAGTACCTTAACCTAATCCACTGTTTCTATTCTAGTTATGAGTGTTGAGACACACATACAAAATATTATTAAAAAAAACTGAAATGAGAGAGCTAATACTATGTAACACATAGTAAGATTTCATTACACTTCATTTCTTACTGGGGTCCCCAAAGAATCAGGTGCATTTGTTCTAACTCTTCTAGAATTGCTAGGAACTTGAATGTGACCCAAATGTGTTTTACATAACTAAGTGTCTGTTATCACCTATGTGACTTACCCAGTCATACAATTGTTCCTGTGGGAAATAGGATGCATTTCAAGAAGATCTGATTTATTCTAAGTTTCAGGAAATAATTTTGTGAGAAAATGGGAACTCCTTCCTTTCAGACTTCTGAAGGCAGGCCCTATTCCCTCTTCGAATAAACATGTCACAAAGATAACATTACCATCTAAATGGATGCCACCAATGGGAAGTCAGTAGCACTTAATAAAAAAGCTAACTGCAACACCTTCAAAGAGGAAAAAGCTGGAGAGACTTCTCAAAAGGCTAAGTGAAAAATAGATGTGGGTTTAAATTAGAGGGAAATAAACTAAGCAAGGATGAAGAATGCAGGAACATGGGAAGGTGACAAGGCAGAGTGGGAGATGACAGAAGACCTTTGCAAATGGATTTGAGGAAGGAGAGGAGGAAAAGAGGAATCAAGAGCAGTGAGACTGAGGTTGGCAGTTACTAAAGGCAGTTTGGTTGCCCCCATAAACAGCAGGGAGAGGCATTTCTCAAGGCCACTCCACGACACAGGAAAAGAGGACACTGGAGAAAACAGCATGCCCCAAGGCCAGCCTGTTTTACCCAGCAAGGGTTGACCTAGCTCTGTGAGCTCTTGCAAAGAATTGCACAGGCATAGCTGAGCGAGAAATTCAGCCCTTTTTATTTTTCATCCAGTTCAAATAAAAACCAGGACACAATCAACATAACAGAAGGTATGCCGATAACTTAATATAATGCTACTGCATTCATCAAAGCCTTCTTCACTTTAGAAGCCTCTTCTCTGCAAGTAGTTAGGTGTCTCACAGAGCTAATGTAATACACCATCAAAGAAGCGCTTGTATTCACGGGCATTTGCAAAAGCGTAGACAGGGCCACCTGCTGGACATGCTGTGAAGTGCAAGGAGAGGTTCCCCATTTAAAAATACCTCCCTCATGGGCTTGTTATTGTGCAGAAAATAGGTAACCCCCAGCCCGGTCATTCAGGCTTAGGTATTCTTTTCTGTGAAGGCTTGGGTAAAATGTTAAGTCTGCTCACTGAAAGGAAAACTAGACTTCTTTTCCAGGCATGATTCTCATCTCTAATGGTTAATAGCGTTGTAGATGGCAACTTGGGAGTATCTCCCCAGCTTTTCTTCTTTGTAAAGTACCTCAGTTAATATGAGTTAGCCTGAGAGAAATATTTAACTAGTGTGAACCTGCCATCCTAATCATAGGTCACTGGACAAGTGGGGATACAAGATTCAAGCTGGGCCAATCAGGATCTTTTGCTCAATAATTTATATTCAGATACACAGAAATTAGGAATTGCAAATTGAGATGAATGGAATACCTCTAGGATTTTTGTTTTCCAAATCTGAGTCATGGAGGTACACTTTTAAAGGAGGAAAATATCATGGAATCTCAGTATGATCATAATAATTTTTTACAATGTGACGACCATGGATAAGTATAACACTATCTTTGCATGTATAGCCACTATCCATTTATAAGGTCAGAGATAATTACAAATACAAACAAAATTATATAATCAATGATAGTCAAATTAAGAGCATAAATTTCATATGTAGAGAATGCTATTTTGCTTAAAGTGAATCACTGACTTCTCAGTGTGTTATGCTGATAAACCAATTTTCCCATGACTGAACTTTCAGTCAGCATGTTTGACACCATGGGTTGATAACACAGACATCTTAAGTGCCCATTGTTTATGCAGAGACTTAAATTCTGTTCTTTTATCAATGGCCCTCAACATTTAGAGTAGCACTGCCTGGTTGGAACTCCATTATAAACATCCAAATTCAAGGTCTTAAATCACGAACAGAAATCAGTTGTCCAAATGATCTGGAATGCATTAAAAAAAAAAAAAATCATCATGCCAAATATTTAAATCCAAATAAAGATCACAAAATGTATCCATGTTTTCCTAAATCTTTGCAGGTTCCCATTTGAGCCTCATTGCTCTAGAGAAACACTAATTCGACTTTCTGTGATAATGAAAATGTTCTATATCTGCATTATCCAATACAATAGTCCCATGTGGCTATAGAGTTACTTGAAATGTAGCTAATGTGACTGGTCAATTGAATATTAAATTTTATTTAACTTGAATTCAAATTTAAATAGCCACATGTGGCTAGCAGCTACTGTAATGGCCAGGACAGTTATATGTTTTTTCTGAACCCCTGTCAAATGCTGGCTTCCATATATTACCAAAACGACTTCTTGTGTAACAAAAATTACCCACAGAATTTAGTAACTTAAAACAATAAGCATTGTTTTGTTCACACAGTTTGCATGGGTCAGGAATTGAAGAGCAGCTTAGCTGGGTGGCTCTGGTCCCGGGTTTCATGAAGATGTTTGCTGGGGCTGCAGTCATCTGAAGGCCTGACAGGGGCTAAAGGATTAACTCTAAAATGGCTCACTCACAGGGTTGTTGGCAGAAGGCCTTGGCTTCACCCCAAATGGACCTCTCCATAGGGCTGCTTGCTGTGTTCTCACACATGGCAACTGGGTTTCTCTAGAGCATGCAGTCCTAGAGAGGAGGTTGAAGTGCTTTTTATGACCTACTCTCTAAATCCAAACACGTTACTTTCTCTTTATTTATTAAAAGTAAGTCACTACATTCAACTGGAGGGAAATTGAGCTCCAACTCTTGAAGGGAAGAATGTCAAAGAATTTGTGTACATAATTTAAATCCACTATACAAGTTAACTTATCTAAAGCAATAGAGCTAATAAGTGGAAAAGCCTGCATTTGAATTTGTTTCGATCTTTGTGTGGACCAGATGTTTTAATCACAGCTCTCTACTGCCTAGAACATCTATACATTTGAACACATGACCTCTTGAGGGCACATTTAGAAACCAAATGCAAGTACCTAGTTCAATTTTTGTTGATTTCAAAAGGTATGCATTTAAAACATCTATTTGTTAGTTGCCAAATGTTATTTTATAATTTCATATTTTGAAAAAAGTCCTTTCTCAAGTAATTAAATTCATATTATGCTCACAAAGAAGGTAACAGAATCAGCATGGTGTTTGGAATTCCAGGATCCATTGCTGTACTGAATAATCTAATTAAACTGCTCCCTCCTAGGGAGGCTCAGAGTGATGTCCGTGCCCAAACTCTTCTTTGCCTGTCCCTTGTATAAGCCTATTTAAACTGGGTTCCACATGGTTAGGCTAGGGAAGTTTCACAATCAAAGAAGCATGGTTCAAATGATGTTTCCAATCTTTGCCTAATCTCTCAAAGAACAAAAAAAGGATCCATGTACATAGTCAACAAGAATTCTTACTAAAATTCCCCATCTTCTTCTATTCTCTAATATCATGAAACACTCCTGAGCCTCTCATTATTCTGACAGAAGAACTATTCCCATCCTCTATGCCGTTCCATGCCCTGCTTTCTCCCCTTCTCCCAGGCCACCTACAATATGCAGACTGTTTTATAAGTGTTTGTTTAGACTCTCAGCTGAAGAATAAGGAAAATGAAATTTAGTGCTGAGTTGTGTGAACATGGTCTGACTCTTGGATGATTTATTTTTTGTGACAGATTCCATTTTCTGCTGCTGTCATGATTACACAGGAATATATTTGTCCACTGAGAGTACATTTGTGTCTTTTGCATGGGCTAACTCAGTGGTAGCATTTAATTTGTGCACTATTATTCACTTATCAGACCAAAAGATGGTACATGCTCAGAATTACTAAGTTTATTGAAACGTTATTACAAGAATCAGTCTCGAGAGGCAAAGGAACATCAGTGCCAGCTTGAGATTATCTTGTTATTGTCAAAGTGCAGATATCATTGAGTTTCCAGGATAAATTTAGGTTTGAAGAGGTATGAATATGTACTCTGTCAGGAAGGTTGTGTTGCAGTATTGTTTATTTTGTAAGGCAGTTGTTGAAAGCAGAAATATGTACAGAGTGAAAGTGGGTGGATGTACATGAATGGCGATTGGTGAATGCTCTTCTGAAAGAGGCTATCACTTGTCAGGTCTAGCCAATTGTAATGGTGGAATGTGACCCAATGTTGCTGGAAATTCTCCTTTTAAGAGAAACCAGATTTCTGGATATCTATATGAAGTACCCTGATGTTTAAATGTTGGTAAATATGGCAGGCATAATTTTAAGAATGACTCCCATTGACCTTCCGTGTATCATCCCATCCCCTTTGAATGTGAATAGAATCTGTTAATGTGATACTTGTTCCATGACTTTCATATCATGGGGCAAAAGGTTGACCTAATCTAATGACATAGCATCAGAGGGGGAAAGCAGGACAAGGGTAGATATGACAGCCTTTGCTGGCTTCGGAGCTATAGAAGGCCATGCCCAAGAACCCAGAAGCCTCTAGGAGCTGAGAGTGGTCCCAGCAAGAAAATAGGGATTTCAGTCCTGCAACCACAAGGAACTGAATTCAGCCAACACCCTGAATGAGCTTAGAGGCAAATTCTTCCTCAGATCCTTCAAGGAAGAGCTCATCTTAGCCAACACTTTCATCTTGGTCTTGTGAGACCCTAAGCAGAGAACTGAACTGAGTCCAGCCTAACTTACGACTTACAGACTATGAGATAATAAATGGGTGTGATTTTAGGTCACTAGCTACGTGGTTGTTTGTTATCCAGCAACAGAAAACTAATACAGTAAGCAATTACAATTTTTAAAAAATCATCAGTAGGTCACTTAGTACCTTATCATTCAAGAAGGTATTAGTTTGCAGCCTCTGTTACAAGTTAGGTGAGGTGAATGAGCTCAGATGGAAGCGTTTTTCCATCTTGTAATGCAACAAACTATACAATGTGCTTCTTATGGTCATCACTTAAAAGCATCCTTAAAAGAAATAATCTTTTGATTTGAAATGCAAATAAAAATTATCCACATTTTGGATAATGGGTGAAAGCATAAGGTGAAGAAATGCGTAAGCGCATTAATAGAGACAGTTTATTGGCTTTGTGGATGTTTTTCTGCACGTGTTACTTTGAGGTCATTGAGGTAAATCAAGAGGAAGGAAATTTTCTGTTACATTTTTTCCTAAAAATAAATTGGGAATGATTATTTTCTTAAAACTATTTGTTGAATGCATCCACAGATGTGTTTCATTTATTCTTGATTGAGGATGTATCTTTAAAATAGGTGGCAAAAATTGGCATTCCCATACGTTCTCTAGCTTCAATAGCAAACAGTAAATACAGTTAAGTTCAGAAATTCCATGAGGTAGTTTCTCTTGTGGTAAACAAATTTTGGAAGATTATTCCAAGTGGCCCTGGAAATAAATTTATTCTCATTTCATGGTCCAAATAATAATGTTCTTTGGCTAAAGTGGTTTTTAAATATATAAATGATTAATTAATAAGTACCTTTTCTTGCGGCCCTTATAAGACTCTCCTTATCTATTCAGCACCTTTAATTGAACACCTATTATGTTCAAGGCACTGAATTATGAATAGAATTCTAAGAACAAAGACAACTAAAAAGATATGATAGCTAGCTGGCTTCAAGTCCCTTACTATCTACCTTATTTTGTTTAATCTTTCTGTTGTAGTGAGAAGTGGGCATGTATAGGTTCTACTAAAGATGCTATCAAGATTTCCTAGCTACCCTTCTTCACCATCACACACATAAATGCCAGTTTGAAGACAGAAGACAGTTGGACTCATTCGGTTGCTGGTGGAGAAGCTGGGGAGCTTCAACATCTTTCCAAAACCTCCTCTCACTGCTTGCAGAGACCCTGCCCAGGGATGCTTACTGCATAAAAGCTGGTGAACTGGATCTGTACACAAGTAGATTTGAGACCATTCTGCCCTCCTTGGCAGATAAATGTGAGCAGCTGCTTGTATTACCATCCACATAAGTACTCCCACCTTGGGCAGGTTCAAGTAAGGGGTAGAGCTTTTAAGAGCAGGTTAGGACCCTGGAGAAAACCTGAGGGAAACCTGGCTAATTATCTTTACATGAGGTTTTTACAAACACAACTTGTTTGGACTTTGACTTGGCCATGTCACTACCCCCTCCTTTCCAGAATACTAGGCCATTACTTGTGCAAGGCCCTTACCTTGGGGGTGGAGATGGAGAAAGAGTCCCTCAGCAGCTCTTCCCAGGTGAAATTTCTATCCCCTATGGCCTAAGGCCAAAATGTGGGGAGAGGAGAAATGTTATCCTTTCATTAGTATTATGTCTTGAAATCAGCCATTTGTATACTCAATGCACTCGTAAGATAATGGATGGTCAATAGATAAAACAAATGCCTTACCTTTAGAGGCCACAGATGATTCTTAATATCTGTTTAGAAATGCTAAAGTGTACATAAAACAGAACTATCACAGTATCACTGTTGTTTCTTTTGGAATTTTCCAATTAGTGTCCCATACATATTAAAAAGGCATCCATTTAACTAAATTGTTCCCTTTGATTGAAAAGTAGTGTTGATTCTGGGATTCCACTTTTTCTTCAGTTTAGGTCCCTTGTTCTACATGAAGAGTAATATAAAATTACTTAATAGATATTTTTTTAGATCTTCTAAAAATTGGTTACACTACCTTGTAGACAGATTTCTATGATATAGTTAACATTATAATATGCTAGAAGTTACAACTGTTTGGCCACAAGATCTTTTCTTTCTTCAAATTAACATGGGTTGATTTCCCAATAAATGGTAATGATTTTAAATTGTTTACAGGGACTTCCCTGGTGGTGCAGTGGTTAAGAATCTGACTGCCAATGCAGGGGACACAGGTTCAAGCCCTGGTCCGGGAAGATTCCATGTGCCACAGAGCAGCTAAGCCCATGCACCACAGCTACTGAGCCTGTGCTCTGGAGCCCACGAGCCACAACTACAGAGCCCACGTGCCACAACTACTGAAGCTTGCGTGCCTAGAGCCCGCGCTCTGCAACAAGAGAAGCCACCACAATGAGAAGCCCGCGCACCACAACAAAGAGTAGCCGCTGCTCGCCGCAACTAGAGAAAGCCCACGAGCAGCAACAAAGACCCAACACAGCTTAAAATGAATGAATAAATAAATAAATAAAATTGTTTACAGTATTTTCCTATATGTTCAAACTCCTATTCCATTTTTGCCTTAGTAATGTTGAGACGTGATCTGCAACTTGACCTTTCTTTGAAATTAATAGTCACAATATAACTGTAGGCCGGCTTCTGGCAGTATCAATATTTGCCTGGCTGGTAAAATGTTTTCCTCTGTTTGCACATGATCTACTTTCTAGTTCTCTGGAGATCCTGCATATCTTCTGTAAATCATTCTGTGAGAAGGAAATTTCCAGAGCATGCTGCAAACCCATGGTGTCCTGCAAGGAGTAACACAGGAATTGCCCTCACATAGTTACACCCGCCAACTGGCTCCCCTGAAAACTTTTCTCCACTACTGTTTTGTGCATATAGAAATTTTATTTTCAGGTTCGCAGTTAAGATAACATTAGTACCAAGTATAATTTTATTTGATAGGATAATTCATTCATTTTACTTAAACCCTAATGTGTGTTTGGGGTATTAATCATTTCCAGTTTCTGAGTGTGCCCCAGTATAACAGACATCTTTCTCTCAAGCTAGTTAATAAAACTCCTGGTTGATGCTGAAAACAGCAAACAGCTAAAGGGTATACTATTTTTTAATAAGGCTAATTACTGTGCTACTTTCACAAGGGGACATCTTACAGTGTGTTCTCTATAGTCAGCCCTATGGCTTCTGCAGATGAACTAAATTTCTAGTAGCAGATCTTAAAAAACAAACAAACAAACAAGCAAGCAAACCAACCAACCAATCATGTGTAGTCAAGGAAATATGAGGTTTCAGATCTTGGAAAGAAATATTCACTGAATTTTAATATATAAGAAAAAGAAAGCAAAAAAATGTTACATTTGAGAAATACCTTTATAGGTTTGGGGGTTTCTAGAAATCAAGATAAACAATTACAATGTTGTTTGGTAAATAGTGAATGTGGGCAAAAAAAGTAGGTGGCTAGCCCTGAGGGATATTTTATCCAGATCAGGAAAAGCACTGCTTTAATCTGTTTCTTCTATCTCATACTTAGTATGCATGTCCATTTTTAGTGTATTTGTAGATATTTCTTTCTTATTCTCCTACTTCCAGTCTTAAAAACATTCTCTTTTTGTATTTATATATGTTAATATTATTGACAGGTTTGCATTGAAGTTCTGATCTTGCTCTGGGAGTCATTCTGCTATTTAAAATGTCTTTGGATGCTAACTCTTTTTTTTTAATCTAGAGAAGAGAATTCTTTCCTGTCAGAAAAAGAACTTTTGTCTCTCTTTGAGGAGAGGTCCTTTTTCATCCAAGTGTAGGATGAGTAGACAATTTTGTCCTGAGATTAAGAAGACCTATGTAAATATATGGAGATATATATATGTAAAGATATGAAGACATATATACATATAACTATATAATTACTATATATAGTAATTATATAATTACTATATATACATGTACATATATTATATAGTGTATATATTATATATATATATATATATATGAAATGAGATGTCCAGACAAGAAGTGGACACATTTATTAAGGACTCCATGGTTTTTCACTCAGTGGGTCACTGAAATAGTTAAAAGCAACTGTTGTAACTCAGCACCTGCATGTGAAGGGAAACACAAGTCTGGGTCTCTGAATACGCTGGAAAAGTTTCAACTTAAAGCCCCGTGTTGGCATTTGCACCTTGAAAGAAGTTCTACCTGTGATCTGAGAAAGCTGGTTGTGGGTGAGGCTAGGGCTGGACTGTCTTATTCAGGAGCAGCCACTGTCCACTTGTGGTGATTTAGCACTTGCAGGCTGTAGCAATTCAGGAACTCAATTTTTTTTAATGGTAATTATCTAAAATTTAAATTTAAAACCGATACTCAATTCATGTTAACAATGTTTGGAACAGCTTACCTATGTGAATCTTTCTAACTGTAAATTGTTGAAACCTGAGTACAGATTAAGTCCTTCTGAAAATTTAGTCTCCAAATTGAGGTGTGCTCTACGTGTACAATACATGCTGTATTTCAAAGGCTTGGTACAAAAAAAAGGAAAAAAATGCAAAATATTAAAAATCTTATTAAAAAGTGCTTTAGCTTCTTTATATGTTGAAATGACAATATTTTTGATATGTCAAGATAATAAAGTATGTACATTATTATAATTAATTCTACCTGTTTCTTTTTACTTTTAGTAATAAGGCTGCTGGACAATGTAAAATGGCATGTGCGGCTCCCATTATATTTATACTGGAAGGGCTGTAATAGTTTAAAGAGTATGAAGCCTCACAAGTGAGCAGAGTCCAGGTGAATTTCCCTCCTCTGAGAAACCACTGATACTGGCAAAGACTCACCTCTAGCTTTTATGCAATGGCCAGATTGGAGGATTTATCTCCAGCCACCATGAGCCTGACTTTGGCTGTTCACTGTGCTCGCTTTTGGCCTCAGAAGTCCAACCCATACAAGATTTCTGGGCAGCACTGCCCCATCACCGTCTGAGTCTCTAGCCTGCCAACTGGCTAAAGAGCCTGCCCAGTACCTACGTCCCATGGTAACCCATGGAAGGGCTGGACTAGGGAATGTGAAGCTTCCCAAGAAAGCCATTTTCCTGGAGCTAGGCAGCTCACCCTCAAAAAATACTGATGTTAGGCAAATGATCATTCCACCACATTCAAAGTGTCTATAGGGAATTTGGTCCAGCTTCTAATCTACACCTTGAATACCACCCTCTAAAATCAGCTTATATTCAGCTACCTCCACTCAGGACACCAAGTTAGGACCAAATCACACTCAACACGATTACCGATGATACTCATAAACACTCAAGTGTTCTTGGCTGGGCTATGACTAGACTTCTAGACTTTCTACTGTTTCCCAGGAATATGGTTCTCTGGGAACTGATAGATACACATTATTTGTATCACAGATGATGTTTAGAATGACTCCATTTGCACTGGGTACATTTCATTATCTGTCACCATCTTTAGAGTATAAAATCTAGGTGAACACAGATGATACAGTAGTTGATTCTTCCTGAAAGAAAATCACAAAACATGACTAGGATACAGATTTTCTGACTCTGAATTCAATGGTTTTTCCCTTACATTATACCCCTCTTTCAGAAATGTCACATTAAACGGGCATAAATATATTATGCCACTTGAAAAATAAAAGGCAAATGAACTATAAAGATGTCCACCACATCTCTCATGCTCTCTTCTGTCTTCTCTACTTGGTCAAGATCTTTCTTTTTTTAATTTTATTTTATTATATTTATTATATTTATTTTAATTTTTTAATTTATTTTTTTATACAGCAGGTTCTTATTAGTCATCAATTTTATACACATTAGTGTATACATGTCAATCCCAATCGCCCAATTCAGCACACCATCATCTCCACCCCCCCGGCGGCTTTTCCCCCTTGGTGTCCATACGTTTGTTCTCAACATCTGTGTCTCAACTTCTACCCTGCAAACCGGATCATCTGTACCATTTTTCTAGGTTCCACATACATGCGTTAATATACGATATTTGTTTTTCTCTTTCTGACTTACTTCACTCTGTATGACAGTCTCTAGATCCATCCACATCTCAACAAATGACTCAATTTCATTCCTTTTCATGGCTGAGTAATATTCCATTGTATATATGTACCACATCTTTATCCATTTGTCTGTTGCTGGGCATTTAGGCTGCTTCCATGACCTGGCTACTGTAAATAGTGCTGCAATGAACATTGGGGTGCATGTGTCTTTTTGATTCATGGTTTTCTCTGGGTATATGCCCAGTAGTGGGATTGCTGAGTCATATGGTAATTCTATTTTTAGTTTTTTAAGGAACCTCCATACTGTTCTCCATAGTGGCTGTATCAATTTACATTCCCACCAATAGTGCAAGAGGGTTCCCTTTTCTCCACACCTTCTCCAGCATTTGTTGTTTGTAGATTTTCTGATCATGCCCATTCTAACTAGTGTGAGGTGATACCTCATGGTAGTTATGATTTGCATTTCTCTAATAATTAGTGATATTGAGCAGCTTTTCATGTGCTTCTTGTCCATCTGTATGTCTCCTTTGGAGAAATGTCTATTTAGGTCTTCTGCCCATTTTTGGATTGGGTTGTTTGTTTCTTTCATATTGAGCTGCATGGGCTGATTATATATTTTGAAGATTAATCCTTTGTCCGTTGATTCATTTGCAAATATTTTCTCCCATTCTGAGGGCTGTGTTTTCGTCTTGTTTATGGTTTCCTTTGCTGTGCAAAAGCTTTGAAGTTTCATTAGGTCCCATTTGTTTATTTTTGTTTTTATTTCCATTACTCTAGGAGGTGGATCAAAAAAAGATCTTGCTGTGATTTATGTCAAAGAGTGTTCTTGCTATGTTTTCCTCTAAGAGTTTTATAGTGTCCGGTCTTACATTTAGGTCTCGAATACATTTTGAGTTTATTTTTGTGTATGATGTTAGGGGGTGTTCTAATTTCATTCTTTTACATGTAGCTGTCCAGTTTTCCCAGCACCACTTATCAGAGAGACTGTATTTTCCTTGCCTCCTTTGTCATAGATTAGTTGACCATAGGTGCGTGGGTTTATCTCTGGGCTTTCTATCTTGTTCCATTGATCTATGTTTCTGTTTTTACGCCAGTACCATATTTTCTTAATTACTGTAGCTTTGTAGTATAGACTGAAGTCAGGGAGTCTGATTCCTCCAGCTCCGTTTTTTTCCCTCAAGACTGCTTTGGCAATTCGGGGTCTTTTATGTCTCCATACAAATGTTAAGATTATTCGTTCTAGTTCCATAAAAAATGCCACTGGTAATTTGATAGGGATTGCATTGAATCTGTAGATTGCTTTGGGTAGTATAGTCATTTTCACAATATTGATTCTTCCTATCCAAGAACATGGTATATCTCTCCATCTCTTGGTATCATCTTTAATTTCTTTCATCAGTGTCTTATACTTTTCTGCATACAGGTCTTTTGTCTCCCTAGGTAGGTTTATTCCTAGATATTTTATTCTTTCTGTTGTAATGGTAAATGGGAGTGTTTCCTTAATTTCTCTTTCAGAGAAATTAGTGTATAGGAATGCAAGAGATTTCTGTGCATTAATTTTATATACTGAAACTTTACAAATTCTACTAAATTGATTAGCTCTAGTAGTTTTCTGGTGGCATCTTTAGGATTCTCTATGTATAGTATCATGTCATCTGCAAACAGTGATAGCTTTACTTTTTCTTTTCCAATTTGTATTCCTTTTATTTCTTTTTCCTCTCTGATTGCCATGGCTAGGACGTCCAAAACTATGTTGAATAATAGTGGTGAGAGTGAACATCCTTGTCTTGTTCCTGATCTTAGAGGAAATGCTTTCAGTTTTTCACCATTGAGAATGATGTTTGCTGTGGGTTTGTTGTATATGGCTTTTATTATGTTGAGGTAGGTTTCCCCTATCCCCACTTTCTGGAGAGTTTTTATCATAAATGGGTGTTGAATTTTGTCAAAAGCTTTTTCTGCATCTATTGAGATGATCATATGGTTTTTATTCTTCAATTTGTTAATATGGTGTGTCACATTGATTGATTTGCATGTATTGAAGAATCCTTGCATCCCTGGGATAAATCCCACTTGATCGTGCTGTATGATCCATTTAATGTGTTGTTGGATTCTGTTTGCTAGTATTTTGTTCAGGATTTTTGCATCTATATTCATGAGTGACATTGGTATGTAATTTTCTTTTTGGTAGTATCTTTGTCTGGTTTTGGTATCAGGGTGATGGTGGCCTCATAGAATGAGTTGGGGAGTGTTCCTCCCTCTGCTATATTTTGGAAGAGTTTGAGGAGGATGGGTGTTAGTTCTCTAAATGTTTGATAGAATTCACCTGTGAAGACATCCAGTCCTGGACTTTTTGTTTGTTGGAAGATTTTTAATCACAGTTTCAATTTCATTACTTGTGATTGGTCTGTCCATATTTTCTATTTCTTCCTGGTTCATTCTTGGAAGGTTATACCTCTCTAAGAATTTGTCCATTTCTTCCAGTTTGTCTAGTTTATTGGCATAGAGTTACTTGTAGTAGTCTCTTAGGATGCTTTGAATTTCTACTGTGTCTGTTGTAACTTCTCCTTTTTCATTTCTAATTTTATTGATTTGAGTCCTCTCCCTCTTTTTCTTGATGAGTCTGGCTAATGGTTTATCAATTTTGTTTATCCTCTCAAAGAACGAGCTTTGAGTTTTATTGATCTTTGCTATTGTTTTGTTTCTATTTCATTTATTTCTGCTGTGACCTTTATGATATCTTTCCTTCTGTTAACCTTGAGTTTTGTTTGTTCTTCTTTCTCTAGTTTCTTTAGGTGTAGGGTTAGATTGTTTATTTGAGATTTTTCTTGTTTCTTGAGGGAGGCTTGTATAGCTATAAAATTCCCTCTTAGAACTGCTTTTGCTGCATCCCATAGGTTTTGGATCATCGTGTTGTCCTTGTCATTTGTCTCTAGGTCTTTTTTGAGTTCCTCTTTGATTTCTTCAGTGATCTCTTCGTTATTTAGTAATGTATTGTTTAGCCTCCATGTGTTTGTTTGTTTGTTTTACGTTTTTTCTCTGTGTAACTGATTTCTAATCTCATAGCATTGTGGTCAGAAAAGATGCTTGATATGATTTCAATTTTCTTAAATTTACTGAGGCTTGATTTGCGACCCAAGATGTGATCTATCCTGGAGAATGTTCCATGCACACTTGAGAAGAAAGCGTAATCTGCTATTTTTGGATGGAATGTCCTATAAATATCAATTAAATCTATCTGGTCTATTGAGTCATTTAAAGCTTGTGTTTCCTTATTAATTTTCTGTTTGGCTGATCTGTCCATTGGTGTAAGTGAGGTGTTAAAGTCCCCCACTATTATTGTGTTACTGTCGATTTCCTCTTTTATAGATGTTAGCAGTTGCCTTATGTATTGAGGTGCTCCTGTGTTGGGTGCATATATAATTGTTATATCTTCTCCTTGGATTGATCAGTTATCATTATGTAGTGTCCTCCCTTGTCTCTTGTGACATTCTTTATTTAAAGTCTATTTTATCTGATATGAGTATTGCTACTCCAGCTTTCTTTTGATTTCCATTTGCATGGAATATCTTTTTCCATCCCCTCACTTTCAGTCTGTATGTGTCCCTAGGTCTGAAGTGGGTCTCTTGTAGACAGCACATATATGGGTCTTGTTTTTGTATCCATTCAGCAATGCTGTGTCTTTGTAGCATTTAATCCATTCACGTTTCAGGTAATTATCGATATGTATGTTCCTTTGACCACTTTCTTAATTGTTTTGGGTTTGTTTTTGTAGGTCCTTTGCTTCTCTTGTGTTTCCCACTTAGAGAAGTTCCTTTAGCATTTGTTGTAGAGCTGGTTTGGTGGTGCTGAATTCTTTTAGCTTTTGCTTGTCTGTAAAGCTTTTGATTCCTCCATCGAATCTGAATGAGATCCTTGACAGGTAGAGTAATCTTGGTTGTAGGTTCTTTCCTTTCATCACTTTAAGTATATCATGCCACTCCCTTCTGGCTTGTAGAGTTTCTGCTGAGAAATCAGCTGTTAACCTTACGGGAGTTCCCTTGTATGTTATTTGTCATTTTTCCCTTGCTGCTTTCAATAATTTTTCTTTGTCTTTAATTTTTGCCAATTTGATTACTATGTGTTTCGGCGTGTTTCCTCTTGGGTTTATCCTGTATGGGACTCGCTGCGCTTCCTGGACTTGGGTGGCTATTTCCTTTCCCATGTTAGGGAAATTTTCCACTATAATCTCTTCAAATATTTTTTCGGGTCCTTTCTCTCTCTCTTCTCCTTCTGGGACCCCTATAGTGCGAATGTTGTTGCAGTTAATGTTGTCCCAGAGGTCTCTTAGGCTGCCTTCATTTCTTTTCATTCTTTTTTCTTTATTCTGTTCCGCAGCAGTGAATTCCAGCATTCTGGCTCCCAGGTCACTTACCAGTTCTTCTGCCTCAGTTATTCTGCTATTCATTCCTTCTAGTGTATTTTTCATTTCAGTTATTGTATTGTTCATCTCTGTTTGTTTGTTCTTTAATTCTTCTAGGTGTTTGTTAAACATTTCTTGCATCTTCTTGATCTTTGCCTCCATTCTTTTTCCAAGGTCCTGGATCATCTTCACTATCATTATTCTGAATTCTTTTCCTGGAAGGTTGCCTATCTCCACTTCATTTAATTGTTTTTCTGGGGTTTTATCTTGTTCCTTCATCTGGTACATAGCTCTGTGCCTTTTCATCTTGCCTATCTTTATGTGAATGTGGTTTTTGTTCCACATGCTGCAGGATTGTAGCTCTTCTTGCTTCTGCTGTCTGCCCTCTCAGTCAAGATCTTTTTTGTGGGGAAACATCCCAAAGTGAAATTCACATCACTTCTCATTTTTATGCTAACGATTCCTATTTAGATATTCCCAGTCCCCACCTGTCTTCTGGGCTCTAGCATTACATTTCCAACCTCTTGGTGTATTTTATCTCTTCATCTAAAAAGCCCACACATTTAAATTGTGCTATATACAATAAGACGTCTTCAAAGGACTTGAAAAGCCAAAAGAAAAAAGAAAACTTGGTGGAAGGTATGTGGTACATTACATCTAAAGGGAAAAAAAAAATCCCAAGCGTGAGGCAGTATTTTGTACTGGATGACAGAAATCCTCAGGTATCCTCCTCCTTCCATGGTCATTAAACAGTATTCTAATTATTAATCTGGCTTTCCAGGGAGCTCTACCTGTAAAGTGGTTCTTCTCAAATTTACTGCTTTTGCTTACCATAAAGTTCAGTTGCTGTCTCCATGTTCAGAAATATTTTTATTCAATACGTGTTTATTGAGAGTGCACTATATTCTAGGCCCTGAAATAGAACATGATAAGTGACTCACAGTATATATATGTGGATCTAGAAAAGCAAATAACTCAGATTTTTGACCTAGTCTGTGGGATCAGAGGGTTTGTCTAAGGTAATGGCATTTGAGAATGTTTAAGGGCCTTGGAGAAGTAAATTACAGTAAATTACAGTAAAAGAAATATTGTTGTAAACCTGGTCTGGGACAAAATGTTATTGCTTGATAAAACTAGTAATCTTTGAATAAATTAGAACATTGATAAATGTTTAATTTTCAATAATTGCCTAAGTACTTATGGGATTAATATTTGATTTGGGAAACCATCTACTCACCCATCCACCTGACAGACAAAAGGTTGGGAATCTGGGGCTTCCCTGGTGGCGCAGTGGTTGAGAGTCTGCCTGCCGATGCAGGGGACACGGGGTCGTGCCCTAGTCCAGGAAGATCCCACATGCCGCGGAGCAGCTGGGCCCGTGAGCCATGGCCGCTGAGCCAGCACGTCTAGAGCCTGTGCTCCTTAAAGGGAGAGGCCACAACAGTGAGAGGCCCACATAAAAAACAAACAAACAAAAGGCTGGGAATCTTTAAATAGGTTTTTTTTTTTTTTTGGTCTAATCTACATTTTCTATAAATGTCTCTCTACTAAGAGAGAAACCTTTAAATTGGCGTACCAGAAGTTTTTTCCATACATCAAGATTATACGAAAATGTTGATGCATGCTCATAGCTAAATTGTCTGGAAAGTTGTTGTTAATGTTTCAACAATTACTTCTAGGTTCTACAAGTAGGCTAATGTAGAGAACAGTACCAAAATGGTGGCAGGGGACATGGTGAAAAAGGAAGTCAAGGGATAAGCAAAATCCAGACTAAGCAAAGAATTGTCCTTTGACATTTGAACATTATTCCTAAAAACAAAATGCAAAAGAGGTGAGGGAGGTAGCTGATCACATTTATGTTTTATAAAGATCAATCTTTCTATAGTAGTGTTATCCAACAGGAATAGAAATATAAAGTGAGACACAAATATGAACGTCATATTTAATTGTAGAATTTGTAGTAGCCACATTAAAAAAGGAAAAATAACCAGGTGAATTAATTTTAATACTACAGTTAATATAATCCAATATACTGAAAGTATTTTCATTTTAACATGTAATCACTGTAAAAATTATTTACTCAGTTGTTCACCAGCTTCAACTGTACCATGCTAGTCTAGAATATTCAGGCAAACTTTAAAAATTCCAGTGATAAATAAAATGTTTACAAGTTTTTTTACAACTTTATGGAAAATAACTTGAGAGCTTTCAATTTTCTCTAATAAGATTCTAGTTCAGAAAGTGCTATGTTTAATTTCTATAAATTTGTTTTCTTGCTGATGAACTCCTGAGTACCTAAGAGATAATGTATATTTCATGTGGAGAAGAGAGCCTCCAATGATTACTTATCGAAATCATCTCCACTGAACTAAAAATTAATATTGAATTCAGTAATGCAATATTTTACCTATCAGTCGGTTCCCCCACCCCCGCCCGCCAAGGAAAACACTGTTGAAGCTTTTTAAACGTCTTAACTGATCAAAGACATAGATTTAGACAGTTTTTAAGGTGGCTTATTTCTTATAAAAATACTGTGATTTGTTTTTTTTTTTAACATTAAAGTCCAAAAGTCTGAAATAAAGGTATTTGAATTTCTCCAAATTTAAACACAATCCACTGGTATTGTTGATTCTACCAGTGTCTGAATATCTTTTAGCCACTATTCATTAGATTTCTCATTGGTCACTCTCTAGTAGAGAGCTTAGGTACTTATCAAAATAAGAAGCAGAGACCCAATTGTACTAACTGTAAGTCACTCAGGTTTGTGGCCTGAGTCTCAATGATTTTGAGGCCTAAGAAAGTTGCTTGGCACATATTAGGTGTATAATATAAACATTTGTTGAGTAATCATAATAGCCAACATATAGCACTTAAGATGTGACAGACTTTTCTGAGCTTCATGTATTTTAAAATAGTCCATCTTCCTAAAAACCACATGAAAAGATGATCAACATCACTAATTATCAGAGAAATGCAAATCAAAAGTACAATGTGGTATCACCTCACACCAGTCAAAATGGCCATCATCAAAAAGTCTACACAGGGCTTCCCTGGTGGCGCGGTGGTTGGGAGTCCACCTGCCGATGCGGGGGACGCGGGTTTGTGCCCCGGTCTGGGAGGATCCCATGTGCCGCGGAGCGGCTGGGCCCGTGGGCCATGGCCGCTGGGCCTGCGCGTCCGGAGCCTGTGCTCCGCGGCGGGAGAGGCCACAGCGGTGAGAGGCCCGCGTACCACCAAAAAAAAAAAAAAAAGTCTACACACAATAAATGCTATAGAGGGTGTGGAGAAAACGGAACCCTCCTACACTGCTGGTGGGAATGTAGATTGGTACAATCGCTATGGAGGACAGTAGAGGTTGCTTAAAAATTAAAAATAGAACTACCGTATGATCCAGCAATCCCACTCCTGGGTATATATCTGGAGAAGACCCATCATGCACTCCAACGTTCATTGCAGCACTATTTACAATAGCCAAGACACGGAAGCAACCTAAATGTCCATTGACAGTGGAATGGATAAAGAAGATGTGGTACATATATACAATGGAATATTACTCAGCCATAACAAAGAATGAAATAATGCCATTTGTAGCAACATGGATAGACCTAGAGATTATCATATTAAGTGAAGTAAGTCAGAGAAAGACAAATATCATATGACATCACTCATATGTGGAATCTAATTTAAAAAGATATAAATGAACTTATTTACAAAACAGAAAAAGACTCACAGATTTCAGAACAAACTTATAGTTACCAAAGGGGAAATGTGGGGGGGGGGAGGGATAAATTAGGGGCTTGGGATTAACATACTCACATTACTATATATAAAATAGATAACCAACAAGGACTTACTGTATAGCACAGGGAACTCTACTCAGTATTCTGTAATAACCTATATGGATAAAGAATCTGTAAAAGAATGAATATATGTAAAACAGAATCACTTTGCTGTATACATGAAACTAATACAACATTGTAACTCAACTATATTCTAACAAAATTAAAAAGTAAAATTAAAAAAATAGAAAATATCTAAAATAAATTAAAAAAATATTTCATCTTCAAAGCAATCTTATGAGTAGATACTGTAACTATCCCATTTTACAGATTAGGAAACGATGAAAGACGTACTTTTCATAAGACTTTAATATTACCATGAATACATTTACAAACTGAATCTTGAGAGTATTTGTTACACTACTGACATTATTAATTTATTGTAATGGCAGTGCTAATACAGCAGCTGGCATTTATTCAGTTTCCTATGTGCCAGGCATTGTTTTAAGTGCTTTACAGATCTAAACTCACTGCTACCAACAGCCCTATGAGGTAGGTAATATTACTACCCCCGTGTTATAAATGAGAAAACTTGGTTAAAAGAGGCACTCTTAAAAAATTTTTTTTAAATACTGTTGACCCCTGAACAACACAGTAATCTGTGAGAAATGGGTATTATTCTGATCATCATTTGATAGGTGAGGAAACTAGGCATAAAGAGGGTGAGTAAATTGGCCAAGGTCACACAGAGAAGAATGACAGTGTTGGGATTCACACTTATGCAGCCTGATGTTGCATGTGTCAGAATTATGTTCCAGTTTTGCATTAATTCAGTGTTTATCTGGATAAGATGAATTGTGGAAATTTCCCAATCTCCTAAATTTTAATCCATTATGGATACTAGATCCATTTTAACTAATATATATATTTTTGCTCAATAACTGTCCTAAATTTCCTGTTTTTAGAATTAAACCCTACTTAAAGTACCCAAATAAACATTCCAATTACTGGGGTTGGAGACTGAGGTGCTTTGAAAAAATTCTCATTTTAAAGGGGGTTCCGTTTCTTTTTATAATCTCTATTAAAAATAAAGCACCACCAGAAAAATTATTTTATGGTAAAAGCATCTTTAGAGCTAAAAGCTTAAAAAAAAGAGTCACTGGAATAAAAACAAATAATTAAGTGAATATCAACATTTTATTTTATATTAATGCTTATTTTATAACCATTTAGTCAGAGTTTTCTAAAAATATTCACTGAATAAATACTTTTCATTTAAAAAGATATACCTAGTGCCTTCAATTTATTTCCTTACTTAAAAGCTATGAGGTCCTTTCTACAAGGAATGAAAAATAAAAATTCACATACATCCCTACTTATGGCATATTAACAGTACAAGCAACATTTTAAAGCTTGATACTTCCGGTGCATAATTATTCAATTTTCTCCATATATAGACGCCACACCTTGTTGTCAATAAATAATTCCATTTTAATGGCAAAGTAATAATTTAGACAGATACAGGGTGCACATTTGCAAAAAAATATATGCAAGCTGGTTTACAAGCTAGAGGAACAATCAACCAATAGAAAATACATCACTCAGTTATGTCCACTGACACCAAGTACTTGTTGTCGGGGCTTTACAAAGACTACAAAACTTTTCAGATGATTTATTTCACTGTTTCTATTTACATGATATGTTACAGCAAAAATGTACAAAATATAAAATGTATACAGACAAATGTTTCACAAACTAGTTTAAGTTGTAAACTAGGCGGACCTACTGGGATGTATTGCAGGAATTTGTTTATGACCGTGTTTGGACTGTGTTTCTCAAAACGGCAGGGAAAGATTAGCAATTTTCTTAGATCACATATTATACAAGGGCCACTAGTCACTCATCCAGCTACATATATTGATGCTTCACCACAGATGTGATCCACGTTTGAGGCTTCAAAGTCAGGGTGACCATTCTATGTGCATAAATTCAGTTCCGATTTCCCTTAGGGCAATAGCACCGTGGAGGACCTATGGACTGAGTGACATTCTGACAA
The DNA here is from genome assembly GCF_000442215.2 of Lipotes vexillifer. NCBI lineage: Eukaryota > Metazoa > Chordata > Mammalia > Artiodactyla > Lipotidae > Lipotes > Lipotes vexillifer. The sequence goes on from NW_006781704.1 coordinate 140,201, forward strand.
CTGCGCAGATGTCTCGTGTTGTTATTGTTCTATAGCAACTGACCCGTGGGTGGTCACAGAGAGTAGCACCAATTGCATGTCCTGAAAGTAGCACATTTTCACATGCATGGGACAAGTCTACACCATGGCCTAGCCCTTGGGTTGATAAATTTCAAACCTGTCCCCTGTGTGTGGTGGGAACTTCTCCAATCACTCCCATCAGTTTTCATGCACTCTCTTGAAAGCCTGTCACAACAGATGCACTTTCAGACATTTTTACTTTTCCGAAAATGGATTGGCTTCATGGACAGTTTTGAAGCATGCTCACTCTAGCACTGATAGCTCCTGCATGGTCATCACAACTGTAAATACAGGACAAACACACCAGATAATAACAGTGTTGAGGGTTTGCATTCTGTATTTGCAAAGTACAGGAAATCTCAGCAAGTGAAACATCTCTTAACACCCACAGGATAAAATACAATTTTTTTTGTGTGTTTATTTCGATTTGTGCAAGTTTTTAAGATGATTATTTACAATACCTACCCAGTAGACTGTGCAAATCTAACGTCCTTTTACAGTATAAACGCTTCCTCATCCACAGTGACTTCACTGCATCAGTGTTCTCGAATGCTGAATTACTCATGTACAACAATATCCATCAAAACAACATGTTCAAAACTCATAATAATTAAAACAAAAAAAAAAACAATAGGGGAGAAAAGCGGAATCGTTGTGCTCATGCTGCATCTAGTGCTTCCAGCTCTGCTGGATAAGAAATCACAATCTCCCGCCTTCTGAAACTCTTTCC
>NW_006781704.1:141086-152918 GCF_000442215.2 Lipotes vexillifer
TCTTTCCCCTAGAGCTGGATGAAATTTAGCCACATGGCTTCGCTTTTAAGTGACAGTCAAAGAGGGTTTCTGGGTTTACTTGAGTATTTTGGAGGATAGGCAAAGCAATCTATTCACAAGGTAAAAATAGGGATCTTTCTCCTATCCATTTCTTCAAAAACAAACACAAAAATAGAGAGAGATGAGGCTACTGCATTAACCGGTGTTGTAAATGAAAAGACAGTGGAAATCACCAATGGTTTAGGATTTAAACCAACTGTTAAACTGTTGTAGAAATTGGTTTTAAGGCAGTGAGACAGCACCATAGGAAATGTTGCTTCTTTTCACTGACAAGGCTCAAACAAATAAAGCCCTAAAAAAGCCTTTTATCAGTGTTGACTAATAATTGGTATAAAACTCTTTTTAAGGGAGTGGGCAGGTGGTTTAAAAAGACCACGGTGGTAAAAACAACCTTATCAAACCCGTGACTCAGACACTAAAAAGTGGATGGAGCACATCCTGTGATCATGGCAGTTGAATGACACTGGCACTTCTCCAGCTTGTCACAGCAGTGTTTCCCCTGGGGGTTGCACAATTCCATTTGTGCTTGCGGAGGCCTGGCCTCTTCATTTAGGAATGGGGTGAGCGCACAACACAAACACTACTGGGGCTCCGTGACCAGCACCATGTGGCACAAAGGAGCTTGGACGGATCAGAAGAATGGACCCTGCTTGGGGAGAACAGCCCCACAGAGGAAACCAAAGGAAGGAACAACAACAAAAAAAGGTCTGCATTGTAAACTTTTAAAGAGGAAAAACAGAAAGTCCAGTTTGGCTATCCCATGTGCAATCTATTCAGTTGCCCTGTCATTAGGGTCCTTTCCAGTTGAGTAATGGAGCCTTACATCACTCCACGGATATAAAAATGCCTAGAAAGGAAAGCAAGTTACACTTCCGTGTCAATTTAGCATCTTGGCGGTTCAAACTTAGTTCTACTGCCTCCTTGGAGACCACGGCCCTGGATCAGGGCCCTGGACAGGGTGCTTTCATATTGGCAGTGGTTTAGTGAAAATACCTTACTTTTTAACCTTTTTTTTTTTTTTCTAAAGCATAGTCTTTTCCCCTAACATTTTTCACCCACTAGAGGGTAGATTCAAGAGACGAATCCAAAACGTCTTCATGGTGGCTGGTGCTATCACTGTCGCAGCTTTGTGTGCCCGAGTAATTGGCTGCTTCTTGGAGTTTCATTAGCATATTCATCTGAAGAAAGAAAAGGAGACATCGATGGAGGCAATGGTGCATCGAGGAAGCCAGTCCCAGAAAACACACGGCCCCGAGCCACACGGACGACCCATCTCATCCCCTCCAAGGGAAACGGAAAACGATTTTAGATTTTTACTAGTTGCCTCTGGCTCCTACACTGTTTCTCCCAAACATGACTACAACAGCAAACCATAAGGACAAAATAGGGCCTCCGCATAAGTCTTTTATTTGCAGTTGTAAATGAATACAGCTCTAGCAGGGAGAGGGCAAAGGAAACTGTATCACAGCTGGACATCTGGGCTCGTGGCTGGGGAGTACACCAAGCTGCCCAGCTCTTTGGCTGCGAGAAGCAGAAAGCACTGAACGACAACTGAAAGTCCTGAATGTTCCTACAGGCAGATGCACACACAGGCTCCTGGACACGGTCCCTGGAGAGGAGGTGGGGATGGAGTGGAATGGAGCCCCCCATCTGCTGCTTAGGAGCTGACCTTGAGAGGTGACCAAATGAAGCCGACCATGAACGTTGGAAGAGGGAGAAGGGAAGAATCACTGTCAAGTTTCTGTGGTTGTTGAATGTCTGGCTAAAATATGATGGATAACTCACTGAAAACTAAAACCACCTTCTGGAACAAGAGCGGCTATCTCAAGTTTCCCAGCCTTATAGGACAATGGCAATGTTTGTTCTCATAAAAGGGACGTAGGCATGAAAGCAGCTGGGGAGAAAGACAGCTAGCATTTCCATGTATTAGAAAATAAAAGGCAGCCACCTTGCTTGGATTTTGATGGATCTACTACAGATCCATTGGTAGGGATGGAAAAAGAAAGACTGTTTAAAAGTGAATCATGAATAAATGGTTCAACAGTTTTAGACAGCACAGAAAAAAATGGCACATGTCTTCGGGAGGGTTGTTTTCTTATCAAGGGTTTCTGTAAATTGTAATAATCTTTGTATTGCTTAATGAGCGCTAACTTTGCTATTTCATAGTGTAATCAAAGTTTTTTGGTTTTTGTTTCCAACTTAGAAATATAGGGAATCTGATCCCAAAGAAAGGAGAAATCTAAAAAGGATTCCTTAGTCATATGTTAGGCTCTGCATGCTTGTATGCTCAACGTAAAATGTGTGTTCAAAAAAGACCTGTGAAATAAAATGACAAACTGGTAATTACCAGTTCCAGCAAGGATGACTTTCTGATGCGGAAGCTACAGTTATAGCATATTTTAAAGTCATTTTAATATTCTTCAGGACAATATTTTTCAATATAATTTTTTGTCTAATTCCCTGAATTTATTAAACTAGCTACATAAAGATATGAAATTAAAGTAGTTGGTGATAACCTCTTAAACCCAGTGAGTCAAAAAGCTAAATGTCTCCATCAATATACTGTTTCTCTCTCGCCCTCTCTCTCCTCTCTTCTTTGTTTCTCTGTCTCTCTCGTGCATGTGAGTGCATACATACACACACACACACACACACACACACACACACACACACACACACACACCCCTACCTTCATGCACATTCATATTCTCTTTTTCCTTTCTTTTGTCAATCCCTCCCTTATTAGTAGCCGGCTGTATATTCAAGCATCTAGGTGAAGATCATTTGTAAAAGAGAACTGTGTTTTGAGCACCTTCCAAGAGCAGAAATGGTTTCAAGGGTTGTGCTTCTATCTCAGTCACAAATGTTTGAAATCACTTGAATGCTGACTGTTGAAAAAGTTTTACTGTGTAATAACAGTATTACTAAAGTCTTAAGTTTTGAAAATGGTGCCATATAGTAAATATGTTCTATTAGAATAAGTTCAGAATCTCAGATTCATAATAAATACATATGAAGGCTTTACTCTGCCTTCTCATAGGGTTGCTTTGTACATTCAAGTCAAAGGAGATTACAAGAGGGAGGTAAGGTTCCATACCATTCAGTAGTCACTCAGATAAGATCATTATTCTCTACAAAAGTACTTCCTTCCTCTCTTCCCCCCTCCTTCTTTCCCATACCCAGGGTCAGAAATATAATGTCTTACATTTGTAACAACTCCGTCAGGTCCTTATCATCCCTGGTATTTACACATCTGCTAGTCTCCCAGCCTCCATCCTCTCTCCTTTAATCTGCCCTCTAATCTATTATCAAGGTGATCTTTATAAACTGCAAATCTAATGAGATAAGCCCCTTGCTCAAAAACCTTTGGTGGCTCTCCATTGTCTGTGTGATAAAATTTTAACTTCCTACAAGATAAACAAGGCTTCACATGATTTTACAATTGCAGACTTCTGTGGCTGTAATTCCTCCCGTCCCTTTTGCTCTAATCCCAACAATTTGTATACAGCTCCTTAAACTCATTATTTTTACTGTACTGTTCCATCACGTTTCACAGTGCTATTTTCTGAATTTTGGATCTTCCCCACCCAACCCCATGATGAGTTTCTATTCATCCTTCCAGACCTAGCTCAAGCCCTTCCTCTTCTGGAGCTTTCTCCTAATCACTTCCTCAACAGACTCACAACTCTATCTAGGATATATCTATCTAGGATATACTTCTATCATTATTTTACTATAATTTATATATATACATGTCTCTCTCCACGGCTGGACTGTGAGCTTCTTAAGATCAGAATTGAGATCTAATTTATTTTCTGATCATCAGGTCTTTCTTAGTCTTGAGTACATACTTATTATTTACTAATATTTACTGAATGAATGAAATTAATGAGTTTGTTGATGATGAATACACATTATATTTTTAAATACTGTGAGATGTGCCAAACACTTGCATCCGTGTTCAGAGTCAAAAATATATTACTGACATTAAATAGTAGATTTTTTTCTGATTTAGATTGGACTGCAAAGATGTTTTTACCTATGTCAATAATTATAAAAATATAGAGCAATAAACGCAGAGAGATATTTACTTCTCTATCAGAATGTGCCTAATTAAAAGACTTTTAGATGATAAGGTTTTTGTCATTTAACATGTCAGATATCATAACCCCTTGTTCCTTAAGATGTTTAGGTGAACAGCAGATTAGGAATCAGAGATTTTTTTAACCCAAATTCTCATTCAGAATGTGGAGATCCTGATCTCTTTTCCATGCTAGAAGATAAGAGCATTCTGAGCCAGGGAAAGGAGTGATTAATGGGTTTAGCTGACCAGGACTATGGGAATTGGGAAAATTTAAGACATCCCTTAAATGTCCCATACTCTGTAGAATAACCCTGAAAACAAACCTTATAAACACCTTTATAAGGAACTTTATCAGGAACTGTATTAAAATCTGCAAAAGGAGAACTGGAATTTATAAAAAATTCAGAGGAAATAACCCATATTTGTCCTCTAAGGCTTAATTTTACTCTATTACATTTTAATCATCCTATCAGGAATTACTTAGTGTCTGCTCACAATTATGCAAAATTCAAACCAATTCCACCACCACTGTTGATTTCTAGCTACGTATGAGCTAAAGGGCCAGATACTTGTTATAAAAATACAACTCCAGGCCCTTAAGAAGTTTATAGCCTAGATCAAAAGTCCTAAATAAGAGATCCCTGGGCTCTAAGTAGGTCAATGTTTATATCTCTGTGACTTTATGGAACTTTTTGAAATAGCATGCAAAATCTTCTGTGTGTGTGCATTTTGTTGGGAAAAAAATCATGAAACTTTATCAGATGGTTCACATATAAACCCCCAAATGTTCAGAAGGATCAGCTGAAATGATGACGACATATACATGTCGGGGTTGTCGGTATAAGGGTATTCCACAAGATAGCAAGTCATTTTCTGTCTTTAGGTATAGTTACAGATTATGATTTTAATCATTTCCTTTTTTGTTTGTTTTAAGTAACATAATGACCTTTATCTCAGCATGTCTTCTTTCAGTATTGGTTTCCCAGTGATGCTTTTAGTCAGAGAATGGTAAACTAGCAAACACATTACGTTTGATACCAATCTATGGAAACTCATCTCTAAAAATAAAAAATACATACAAAAATAAAGTCATTTTACTAAGAACATCATGTACTTAATATTTTCAGAGTATTCATACTTTGGAGTTTTACTGACTTATATTAAGCCTTTCATGATTGCAAACTGAGCAAGGCAGAGAATAACGTCCCTTTGATTTCAAGTCAGTTTATTCTTCTCTACTGTTGCCAACAGGACTAATTCTAAATTTAGTCAGATACGTGTAAAACATTCTTTAGTTCTTCAAGCATACTTCTTTTGGTTTCTTTCATTTTAGAACAAAATTCAGTTTTCTCTTACATACCTAATGAATTGAGTACTGAATGTTTAAAATTTATTGATTTATTTACACAATTTTCTGCATAATAAAAGAAAAATTATGGCTGCAGAGTTCAGCCTGGTTTCAGTGTTTTTTGATTATTTTTAAGCATGTGAGTTTGGTCTTTCATTTTAAGAGTTTCACCCAATGAAAGTAGGCCAAAGGTAAAAATTTTAAAACTGAGTACCAATATCAGGACAGTTTCAAATATTACCTAGGATAACTAATGTCTCTGATGCATAAATACTAATGACCGCACACTATAGTCAAGATTATATAGGAAGAACCAAACATCAGCTTCTTACCAGGGGATCCCCCTCTGTGTCAGTTTGTGGAATGTGCTTTGAGGTTGTAGCTTCCTTTGTGGATATGCAGCCCTCATACCCAACATCTTCTGGTCTCAACTGAAGTAATGCTGGGCCCTCTTGAGGCAAAGATGCTGAGCTCCATGGGTATGTATCAAGCACCCACTTTGAGGGATCTTCCCAAGGTGCTCGTTTCCCATACATCTAAAAAGTGATCACAAATTTAGCACATATAAAATGCATTTCTGTTCAGTACAAAAGGTGACTGCTAATTGATTGATTCCTTTGCACACTGAGTTTCTATGAGACTCAGGGGAATGAAGTCCCCATACACAATTTTCCAGATTTTAAACATATATCTCTCTATATAGTTCACTTAAAACTTGAAGGCTAGACAAAATAAAGCTGGAGACAAAATAAAGCTGAACATTTGGGATAGATTGTCAACATTTGAAGGAGAGCATGAGGGAGCTTTATTTTAAATACATGAAGAAATGGCTGCCCCATTTATTTTTGTTAGTAATTTTACAAACTAAAAGAAAGTTCATCATTGAGAAAGGAAAGTTCCAGTAATGGAGAAATTAAAAAGCTAGACACTAAATAGCTTTCTTTACTAAAGTGCACTTTGGAAAGATGATGAATAAAAGAGACTTCTTTTCTCTGTCCACTTCATTCTACTCAAATTTTCTTTGAAAATAAGAATCCTTTCTCCGACAACCATTTCCCTCAGATTAACTTCCTCTATAATCTCATTGCTTCCCATTAAAACTCTTTTTAGATATTTTTTTATAAGGCCACTAGTAAAAGAGAAGAATCATGGGAAATGAAAGATTTGTGAAAACTCATATGGAGGGAGAAAGTTAATAGAAAGAGATTATAAAGCCTGGTTAAAGTACTGGCAGTGGAGTAGAGGGCAGATGAATCCAAGCGATGTTAAAGAATTTTTAAGCTGAACACAAAGCCAAAACCAAACTGGGAAGGGCACACTGAGAAGAAAGAGGTTGATGGGACTTGGTAAAAAAAAAAAAAAAGTATAAGCCACAGGGGCACAGAAAGAAAAGTTAAAATTAAGAGAAGAGGACAGTAACAAGGGTATGCTAGTTCTTTAATGGACTCTCCTACTCCATTGAGGGCAATCCTGGTTACTAGGTGTATACACATCTTGGTCCTGGATGGCACAGAACACAGTGTTAAGTGTTCTATGTGGCTTCTTGTGGTTCAGTGAGACAAAAGCAAAACGGTGGACACTGAGGCCATGAAAGCCCATGGCTGTCTTGGAGCTGTCTTTTGAGTTTCTCCTGGAGAAGTTGTATGACATTGTGGCAGCTTGCCTTAAGAAAAAAAAAGTTCTGGTCTTGATAGCTGTGCATTTCTTTAGGGGATGATGGTAGGGGTGGCAATGGTTAGTTTTCTTTTCATTTTTTTTTTTTTTAATAGTTCTCTTCTTTTAGAGCAGAAAATTTCTCTCAGTTAAAAATCCACTTTATAGAGGATGTAAAACATAGCTTGCTATACAACTTAAACTAATTGAAGGAAAGCATATAATTCTTGGAAAGGAAATGTTACCAAAAAAATATTAAAGTCTAGTAGAATCAATAGATGCCAGCCTTTTAAAGAATCATCAAGGACAGCAAAATTGGGGGTGACCAATAAAAAGCTAAACAGGCTCAATTCTATATTTCAGAGAAAAATAGATGCTATAGAAGAAGAATTGAAAGAAATGAAATTTAAACATTCAGAAGGAGATCATCTGATTGTTGACATTTCAAGAAAGATAGAATCATCAGAATAAAAATTGGAATCCAGTGCATCACCAGTGTTTTTTTCAACTAGAACATCTGGTAAAGAGTATTCCCCATACGGTTCCCCATCAAAGCATCAGCCTTCATTTGAAGAGAGATTTTTCTGTTCCTCTCAACTCAGCTTTTCATCTTTGCAACCATGCTTTGTTTTTCCACCTCTTGTTCCAATTCATGGTTCTTTGTTGCCAGGATATCCAAGGAAATGGTTCATGACATGTGTGATTCCTTTTTTTCCTGTTCCTCCAGAAGTCACACATGGACCATCCCAAGAACATCATCTGCCAACAGACTTCTGGTCCAGCATATCCTTCAGTAGCAATGAGAACTCTCTACTCACCAAAGGGTTTTCCTTTTTCTCTCCAAGTGCTGAATTCCTCCTGCCTCCTGCCACCAACCCCCACCAACATCCAGCTACTCCCTACATCATGGTTGAACCAGCTTTCACACTAACCTACTACTAAACATCTAGAACCACAGCAAAAAACTTGAGATCTTTTAATCCCTCCTCAAAAAATTTTTTGGAAGTATCTCTCAGTTTGGGAAGCTGGTATTACCTTAGTGATTACGCCTTTGTTTAAATGGAAGCTTTATAGTATGATAATTCTCAGGACAGAGTTTTATAAATAATATTGACTTAAATATTAAAAACACTATGTACTTAAAAAAATGAGATCTAAGGATTTTTAGGTATTATGGTTTTTGAGTTTTTAAAACGCTTCTAACTCTAAATATTAGCAAATGAATACGAAATAAGGAGAATTTCATATATAAAGATTTGGATCATAGTTTATTAATACTGAAATAGTATCTAGAGAACAAATAATTCATTTAAATATTTATTTTAAAATTATGACTGTGAATATTTTAAATACATTTTCTTTAAAAAAATATATATATATATATTTTTTTTTGGTAAAAATGGTTGAAATCAAGAAACCCAACTCACATCTGAGATAGCATAATAGTTTTAGAGGAATCCTCACATGTGCTATGTTATACTTGAAAAATAAAAACCTTTGGTACAGTCTTTAATTTTGTTGGAGACACTTTCTGGGGCTAGTTTGGCTTATACCCTTAAAAATATGAAATTGAGTTATTTAAATATGGATTAGAACCAACTGACAGCATTCTCTAGGATCATGACCTCTGAATGTTCAGAACATCCTCATAATGATAGTTTTAAATCACTGCCATGCCCTTCTACTAGGTGAGGAAAGCATGATGGTAAAAGGAAGCAAAATGAAGTAAAATAGAAAACCAGTTTTTTTAGACAGTAAAATAAAGACTTAACACAGTACTGCAGATGACAAAATGTGAAAAGCATGAAGTATATCTTAATTCTAGCAGCAGTTGCGATAACCAGAAATAGAGATGCCTAAGCAAAATACTACCTAAACCTTAGCTAAGTTATTGTAAAGATGATTGGATTCTTCTGCCACAAGTTTGGTAATTATACAATATCAATCTTAAAATATTCACACGTAAGTTTTATAATTCTACAATTTCATGAAATTTCAACTTCAATATAAGGAAAAAATCAAGACTGATGGAAAAGGGATGATACATTTTATTGAAGAAAAAGGGTTTTCTTATTAGTGATATATTTTGACTTCTTAGCGAAGAGTAAATAGAAGGGGTGGTTGCAGGGCCTCAGATGAAAGGTGAATGACAGGGACAGCAGGGGCGCTCCTAAACCTGCCTGCCATAGATTTTAAAAAGTCAAATGCCTTAGATTTAGAGCACTCTCATAAATAGTAAAGGATCTTACAAGTGACGTTAAAGGGCTTCAAACAAAGAAATATCCTAAAGCAAGGAAACTATAAGCAAAAACTACTTGTTGCAGATTAGATAAGAAGAGAATAAATGATCAGGGTCCATATAAACATGCCTTTCTTATAAGATGTAGAACTGTGCAATTAACTAGCTATCTAATAAGAACAGGTCTGGGGACTTCCCTGGTGGTCCAGTGGTTGAGAATCCATCTTACAATGCAGGGGATGTTGGTTCGATCCCTGGTCAGGGAACTAAGATCCCACATGCTGCAGGGCAACTAAGCCCATGTGCCAGAACTACAGAATCCTCGTGCCGCAATTAATGACCCTGCATGCCACAACTAGAGAGAAGCCTGTGCACTGCAACAAAGAGCCCACGTGCCGCAACGAAAATCCCGGGTGCTGCAACTAAGACCCAGTCCAGCCAATAAATAAATAAATAAATATTAAAAAGAAAAACAGGTCTGTAAACACCTATGGCAATAAATTTGGCCTTCAATGTGTACTTGTTAGAATCACTGTGCTTTCTCTTTCTCCTACATATTTATTCTCAGAACAGAAAAAAAGTAGTGTATACTATTTGTTCTTTCACACTTTACCACTATATTTATATACTTCATGCCTTTATTTTTCTGCACAAATACTCAGAGAAACGAATTATTTTTGCTTTTAAAGGATGATTTTTTTCACTTAGTTTTTTAAAACAGTAAAGAAAATTGAGTACTATACCTGCAGACCTTCTCTCACTGCCTCCAGAATATAAGGTACCAAAGAATAGTTCCAGAGATCCATGAACCACACTCTAGAACCTTCTACATCCATGGGGCAAGGAAGGAAAAGTCGAGGACCTGAGAAGAAACAAATAACAAAACATTTTTAAGAACCATTATATGTAGCAATCTAAACCCATATTTAGACACCATTTGGGGGGAATGTTTCTTATAGGATTCTTAGAAAATTATAATCTTGGCCAGTTTGATTATATTAACGTGTGTTTCACTGAAGGCCCAATCTCCAGGACCCTCCTTTCTTTTTACACTAAAACCTTAATCTAAAACATAACATTTTAGCATTAGGAGAAACCTTAAAGGTCATAATCCAGTCAATCTGCCCCATTTTACAGATGACAAAACTATGCTGGAATGAATTGTCAAATATAAAATATGTCATTATTTGCAGAAGTGGGTCTCTGCCTTGGTCTTCTGATCACAAATATAGAATTGCTCTTTCTAATTTACACTGTGTCTTTAGTGAGTATGTCTTTATGATCCACTGCAATGGGAAAGGGACATTTTTTTCGTGCAATTTAAGAAGGAATACAAAAACAAACATCTTTATGCCAACTCAAGAAAATAATTCAAAGTTTTGTCTTCATGAAAAATGTAAAACACTTAAATTACCTCTAACTAAAATCTTCTCTCACAACTATATTTGATATGAACCATAAGCTAATATTTGTTTTTAGCATAAAGAAAGGTACTCTAAACAGATACAATTTATTTCAAATGGTTATCTGATTTTTAAATATTTGTCTATATTAAACTTATTCGATGTCAGTAAAATCTTAGTAAACCATAATAGTCAGACAAAATGAATCTAATTAGAAATATTTATGCAAAGCTTGGAAGAAGGCAAACTTTCAGAAGGAAAAAAAAACGAAAACTTAAATCTCTGGAAGCTTGAAAAACATTAGCTTCACTTGTTATTTTCTGCCCTCCAATCTGGCCATCTTTACCACGTACTCGTAGTTCCTGGAAAATGGCATATTGCAATTTTGGAACTCACCAATGGTAACATCAGAAGAACTGTGTGTTTCCAAAAAACTGTTGAGATGATGCCATGTCTTAGGAATCCAATCTATAATTTTGACTAGGTCATTATTGCGTATGTTCCTTTCAATTTCCATCTCTATCAGTTTCCTTCGAAGATATCTGCCTAAAAAGCCTTTTACTGGTTCTGTGTGGTTTGCACATAGTACCCACCTACAAAAAGAGAGAAAAAACCCAAAAACTCAGAAATCTTTATATAAATTAAACTTTTATATAAATTAAACTTTAAGTTCACAGTGATTCTCTTTCCAATATAAAGTAATAATGTTCCTAATTTAATTGGTGGCCATATGTTAATGATCAAAGGGATGAGAAGGTCTATTAGCATTAGAGCTATACTGTAACTAACTTTTCATCTTGAGCTAAAGAGAAGCTCATGTGCGTCACAGCAGTGAGTGGGCATGTACAGGCTGAGCACTCATCTGTAGGAGAATCACAAATCCTGAAATAGGAACTGTCTTCACATTTCTCACACTTAGAAAAAAAGTGCTCTACTTTAGCCAGTGACATAGTGAGCAGAAAAAAACATTTCTTTTTTCTTCTTTTTGAAAGAAACACTTCTGATTACAGGTTGAGGATCACAAAATGTCTGCTTGAGAAAGAGT
>NW_006781704.1:153030-157789 GCF_000442215.2 Lipotes vexillifer
GTCAGAAGAAGTGAGAATTATTTTCACACCCCAGGTCACCCCACTGGCAGTTTGTCAATGTACAAATGGAAAAAACAATAACCAAAAGCAAACAGAAAAGAGACAATATGAAAAAAAATTCAATTTATCTTCACCTGAAATTGTGATGCAGCTCTAGATTTGGTGATGAAGAAACTCCCTGATTCATTGTTCCAATAATATATGGACTGGGGAAAAAAAAAGAAAATTTATATGTACTAAAGGTAAAAGAGATTAATACATTAAAATTGTCTCCGAAAACAATTTAGATAAATGTGGATTTTTGTATTTTAACATTAGGCTGTAAAAGGGTAATTTTGTAGTGTTTGTTTGGAAAATGAGAAAGATCACTGAACTGGAAATTAAGATTTGGAGTTCTAATTTCAGATCTGGCATCCTAAGCAAATCATTTTCCCTCTCTAATCCCACATTTTCTCATCTATGAAATGAAAAGATTAGACAGAATAATCACAGTGATCTCACTATACTCCAACATCTTATGATTCTTATGCTTATAATCTAATTCATTAATTTTTTCTCTTGTTTCATAATTATTTCAAAGGTTCTTAATAACATGAAAGAATTTGTATTCTTGTTTCAATATTTATTTTATGCTGATTAATTTTTAACATTTAAAAAATCTCTAGCAGAGATAACTGGGTTACTTGCACCATTAAAACTAACATTTATGTTGCTGTTCTTATATGTTCTTTTTTAGAGGCCATACTATATTGAATCTTAAGTGGGTTTTCAGATTTTTTTTATACCCTACTTTAACCTTTTCTTTCACGTAAATAGTTAAAAATTAGAATCACTAGTGGAGAGAGATATATCTGAATGTATTAAAATTATTTCTATAGGAAGGCTGAACTTAAACTTTAATATGGACTGAGTGAAACAAGAGCTCTATAGCTTCGTTCTAGTTCTTAATTTCCCTGATTCAAACATTCCATCATTGATAATGGTCTCCCAGACTTTCAGCATACCTGTAGAAGTTAACATCATCAAGTAAGTATTGTTGCCATAAAAGTGCCTGGGACGCAATTGTTGAATGAATAAATAGATGTTCTAATGAACACATAGAGGTTCTTTGGAAATATGGTATAATAGTAATGAAGGCTTCTTAAATTAATAGCATCCACTATACGTCTTAAAAGGTTTAAAGGCACAAGAATGCATATTTGATCACCATTTTTTCATATCTTATCACTCGAAATATTTCACAAGCATACCATTTGTTGTATTTACAGTTGAGAAAACCATTGAAGATATCACTCAAAGAGCCCACATGATGAAGATTATCAAGAATTATTACAACTGGAAGCTCTACACCGTTATTATCAGCACTGCATTGTTCAGCCAGGTTAGCTAGATATTGTTGCAATTCCTTTAAAAAAAAAGAAAACAAATATGTTAATGAGAAATTTATACCAATGGAAAGCAATTCATAGTTTAGGAATGATACATTTTGTCATCCATCCAGGTTCTTTGATTAAAACTCACAGATCATTCCATTGATATAAAACCTTACTCTACAAAGCAAAAGAAAATATACAATGTTGAGAGGATACACTTTTAAAGGAAAGAGAAAAGCCAGTACAGGACACCTGAAGTAAATATAAAGCTGTAAACACAAGGACATACTCCTCAGTTGTTTTCTCCCTGGAAGAAAAGTGAAAAAAAAAAAAAGAATTCTGGATATGAGCTCTTAGGATAAACCACAAATACTGAGATTCATTCTTATTTTTGGTATTACAATGATAAAGATGGATTTTAGCAAACCTTATAATTTCAAGTATAGACTAAATCCAAAATAGCACCCCTAAGTTTCCAATAAGACTTTAAATATTTTAATTCCAATTCATTTCGATGAGGTGCATCTGAAAATACAGCCCTGGGACTCAAATAAAACTGTGGTTGGTTGGTTGATTTGTTATTTATTTATTATCTGCTTGCAATTGTTGTAATTTATAACAACAGACAAAATGTGTTATATTTCATTGGGTCACTTGACATTAGCATTTAGCATTTATTAAGCTTCTTGGTTCTTTACAGATATTATTCCTTTCTAATAGCTTTTAATCTAAATATGATAACCAGTTCACTGATTGCTCTCACAGATGGGTAGGCCAGAAATATAATTAGATTTCTTAGAATTATCCTAATCAGTAAGAGCATTTCCACAATATTTGCATATTTACAATGACATTTTCCATTTGTACATCTTGAGCAGGGTTAAAAAACAATTTCATGATGGATCTTGAAAAATGAATAGAATTCCAAATGATAAGTATGTAGTTTTTTACTCTTTCAACACAGCTTTAGCAAGCGCCTACTATGTGCCAGGTACTCTGGCACCAAGGATTTAGAGATTACTTCTATATTCAGGCATTAGAGTTGATAGAAAGGCAGACCAACAAGTAAGTCTCAAGGCAGTGTGATAACTGAAATGCATAAAACACTATAGAAAAACTAAAGAGAGGCATCTAATCCAGATTTAAGGTTGATATAACAATAGGCTATGAGGGCAGGAGGTATAATTGAAGAATAAAGAGTAAAGCGTAAGAGGTGGAAGATACGAGTGTGTGATGTGTTGGGAGAAATATTGGTGTTCTGCTTTTGCAAGAGAAATGGTCCGTGGCAGTAGTGATCTCAATGAAAGGGGAAATCGAAAAGACTTTGAATCCATGCAGAGGAATTTGGATTTTACTATATAAACATGTGCACCATTCACATGTTGTTGTTTTCCCCAGGGTAGAGAAATTTATTTATCGAAGGAAACATACATGTGAAGGATAGGATGATTAATTAGAAATGGAAAACACATTCAAGATGCTTACTGCCCAGAATAGGTAGGCATGTATATAGATAACTAAAATTCACAGTGAAAACTAATACGTTACCTCAAAAGAATATACACTAAACATTTTGTTCAGAGCATGTAAAGATTACTTGTAGCTTCTGGAAAAGACTTTCTGGTGGCAGTATTATTTGCTATTAACCCTTTATTTTAGAAGTTTCATGTCCAAGATCTAATCAGGCAGAAAAAAACAGGTATTTCTACTAGATGGACATTGATAATGAGATGAATCCCATACTTTGAACATAGCAGCTATACACAGAACATAGCAGTTATACAAAAACTATTGATCATTGCTATCTCTGATTTTGACTCCAGACACACTCAAAATGAATCTGCCAAGTCCAGCTTTCTGATCTTTTCCCACCTAACATTCCAAGTGGCTTCAGTTGTGGCCACATATTCTTTACTAAATCCATCTCTAGCCTTCTAGGCCCACCATATCAAATGTCACAAAGTGTAATTGTTTATGTGTCCTGCTTTCAATCAAAATATTCCAGCTGGCAACTCGAGAGAGGGCTTGAAGAGTGGGAAGAGGAAAAGAATGTAAAATGCAGAGGGAACAAAAACATGAGAAGATTTTTTTCATTTGATGGTTTATTATTGGATTTTTTTGGAATCAGTGAGTGATTTGTGGCTTTGTCTCTTCAGAGCTATCGAGGGCATAGCAGAAAGCATGTCAGCAGTTACACAGTTCCATTTCTCAGGAAAAGAATTTATTTCGTACCTCATTCACCCTTTACTTAAGTAAATCTAACGTGGCAGCATCCTTCCTACAATCCCAACCTGTCATCCCCATTTCTCTACACCACTCTCACACACCATCAACCCCCCGAAAATAAAGTGTGGATTCTCCGACAATTTGGCAAGAATTGGCCAAATTCTCTGGCCATGACTTGGTATCCAACATTACTGACAGCTCACTCAAATCTTACAAACCTAAAGAAACAATAAGCATTTGTTAGTTGTAGTTTGTGCTTTCTTGGTGATGAATGCCATGTAATTTGTCCATGGATTCCTTCCTATTACTGTTTACTAGCATCATTTGTTCTGTTCAAAGGCTCTTGGCAAGCTTTATTTTTCATCAGTTTGTAATAACAAAGATTAAACTGACCTCATAATGGCACAAGTGATTTTATTCAGAAAAAGTAGAAAATAAGAGTGCTGGATATACTTGATCAAATTTTAAAGGACATATAAATTGTTATTGATTAAGAATATCTCCAAGTACTAAACATTTTTTTAATTGAAATAAAAAGAACTTATATATAACAGTATATTTTGGAGTGAGGCAAATTTTAGAACTAATGTTAAGTTACCCTACTTTATTTTAGCAGGTCGAATTATATCCAAGTCAATCTATCTGATTCAAAACTTGATTTTAAGTGATTCTCCAACTTTATCAAAATGCCTGTTTCCTCTAATAAATCTATTCTTCTCCTATCTTCCAACCACTTGTTTTTTTCATAACAGAAGTAACTTCTAAAGAGTTCTGTCATATCAACATTAAGCAAACACCAAAGAGAGCACTGAGAGTAATTAAGAGATGTCAATTCTTTCATCATTTTGGCTGAAAATGTGCTAAAAGCTTTTAAATAAAGCTATGAGGAGACCCAGAATTCATTGGAGGCATTAAAGGTGTAGTTTGAAGCAAACAACTGCGCTCTTCCTGCTTCTGCTTAAAGAAGAGTTCAGGGCTTCCCTGGTGGCGCAGTGGTTGAGAGTCCGCCTGCCGATGTAGGGGACACGGGTTCGTGCCCCGGTCCGGGAAGATCCCACATGCCGCGGAGCGGCTGGGCCCGTGAGCCATGGCCGCTGAGCCTGCGCGTCTGGAGCCTGTGCTCCACAACAGGAGAGGCCACAACAGTGAGAGGCCCGCGT
>NW_006781704.1:157895-172828 GCF_000442215.2 Lipotes vexillifer
ATCGAAAAAAAAAAAAAAAAAAAAAAAAGAAGAGTTCAATATTCTTGCCTTAGGTCCATGTCTCTCTCTACTTGAAATGAGAATGGGTGGTTCAACCACAATCCGAATAGTGTTGAGCTCCAAAGAAACATTCGGAATTCATGTGCTGTACTGAGTCCACATTAAGAGATCCCATCATGCTTTATACACACCTTTGTTCTCCTTGAAAAATACATATAAGCCAATTTTGAACAAAGATCCGTGTATGTGATGGGGGTGGGTAGTCTGTATGTGTCTGTGTGTATTTGTGTAAGAAACCCTTACAGAGCTATAATTAATAACTGCAGGCAACCCTTAGGTGGTGCTTGCTACTTGTACTATTCTCTCCCTCTCCTTGCTTCTATCTGTCTGTCTGTCTCTCTCTCTCACACACACACACACACACACACACACACACACACACATACACACCCATTTAGTCCTTACCACAACCCCACAATTTTTTCCCATTTTACAGCTGGGAAAACTAAGGCACAAAGAAAGTCAACAATCAGCCCTAGGTCCCACAGTTGGTCAGTGATATGGAAATTTTTATTCACTAAATTAAATGTCTTGTTTATGTCAAGAATCCAGTGGGTTTGGGTTGCTTTTGGGAGTCATGTTTCTTTTCTAAAAATTTGCAGGCCAGAAGTTTCTGCAAGACTGGGTCAGTTTAGATCATCTAACCAGGTTATCTCTGGAAAAACAACATGACCCAGTATCATCTGGATATCTTCAAGGTATTGCTTATAACAGATGTAGTTTCCTAAGAGAACCTTAGGTTGCACTGATTGAGAATGTAAATGAATAACTATAGGCAAAAATAGTCCAGTGTTAGGAATATGTTAGGCATCAACTATTTCCTTCTTAGGATTCTTTATTTCACTCTGAATATACGAAAGTACTGGCTGGGTTTTATAGCCCCTCATGCCTATTTAAGAGCTGAGAGCATTCAGGATGATTATGGTACATTAAACCTTAGCAGATGGTGAAATGGAATATTGTTCAATTTCCTAAGGTTCCTAAGCAGAAATTCTATAGAAATATGATGTAAACAAATTGCTGCTCCCAGAATTTCTGCTTAGAATATATTAATTACACCCAAATCTCCATTGCTGCAACATCCCAGTTAATTCCTACTTATTTATTATGACCTAGACCAACTATTGGCTTTTATAAAGCTCTGATTCCTGCAGGAAGAGTCATGCCTCTTGTTTCTGTGGTATTTGCATGGATCTCTTTCTGCTCTAATACTTCCTAAATGGATGTCTACGAGAAATCAGACAACAGAGACTCTGTCCTTTTCTTCTGTCCATTCTCAATGCTTGTGAATACCTGATACCTGAATGTCACTGAGTAGTCTTGTTCAAATTCACGAAATAGGGTTTAGTCATTCACCAGATTCTAGTTTTAGCTGAAGAGCTGGATATGTTTCCATGTACAATATGGAAGTTTCATATAATCTTAAAGCTTAGTTGCTTAAGACACGGATAAATAGCAGCCCTTGTCTTAGGAGTCTGTGACTTACCTTACTAGACTTGTGGTCCACATTAAAAGTGGCAATTGCATCCTCTGTTTTTTTCCTCCCAGATTTGGTTATTACATATTCAGCAAGTTTGTTTGCTAAATAGGTCTTTCCAGTACCACTAGGTCCTGAGAGTATAATTCTGTGATGCTCCATCAACAAGTTAAAGTACCTTTGGGTAATTGGTTTAGGAATCAGCGTATCAAAAACAAAACTGTCCAAACTGTTTTCTTCTACTCCTGAAGGGAGAAACAAAGGGAAGAGTGTGGCTTATTGTTCTACATAAGCTTGAAATTAAAATATAGTGTCAACAGGCAACTGGGCTTTGTTAGCCATTGGAATGCAGTCCTTGCAAGATACTTTCCTTGACATTTCGATCCCACGTGTGTTGCTATTTTAAGACAGAAAACATCAGTAATAAGGCAGAGTGAACATCCAAATGAAAGCAGGTTTTTCCTCTTTGCTTAGACCTCCCTTGTCTATTTCATGCTTCTCACTTATGTTTCCACAAAGAGATGGAAGCATTACTATGAATTCTATCATAAAATCCTCCTTCTCTTTGAAGGTGGTAGTTTTGTTAAGAATAGATGTAAAAAATAAAATAAAAAGTATAAAAGTGTGTATGTTCTTCTCTTTTTCTTCCTCTTTCCTCCTTCTCTTTATTTCCCTCTAGCTCTCATCATACATCCCAGCTGTACCGCCCCTTAAGCTTTTGAAGAATATAAATATAATAGGTATTTGGCAAGGAATTAAGAAGGAGAGCAACAGTTTCTCCTTTTACTCACCCAATTACCTTAATCATAAAATCAAATATTGACAAATCCCTCTATTAATCCATAGTTTATATAGATGTGTTCTGACTCTTTAACATATATGAACAAGGAATTATGGATACAAGTATACTTTAGATATTCCATTTGCCTAGAATTAGTCACATTATTCAAAGCAAAGAGAATTTCTCATCCCTGATTCTTAACTTCCATTCTCCACCCCCAGTGGGTACTTATTGGGTATACATATTTTAAAATTAAAGGTAAAAGAATGAATATATTACCTTGGAATATGCAATAAACTTTTTGAATCTCCCCTAAATCTAAGATGATAATGGAGAAAATCTAGAAAATTGAAATTCGCTACATCACATTTGTTTTTCTGAGTCTTGGAGAAACTTCGAAATTACATCTCAAAACTCAAAGAATTTCATTTACTTGGATATTTGTGTTTTTAGTAGGATTTTAGTGTTTTAAATATAAATACAGCTCATATATCAAAATTAGCAAAGTGGTTAACATAGTTCTCAAATATGAAAATTTGAAGGGAAACTGCAAAAAAGAAAAGAAATGTTGGTAAAAAAATACAACTGTGCTTTTCATTTTTATTTTTACCTTTCAGGTTCACAGTGATGATGTTATTATCGCCGACAAGGTATCCACAAGGCAGCAGTTCAGGCACTTCTAGGTTATGGGATCTAATTAAATCTCCTATACAGTAGCTGGCAATGCAGTCAGAGCTCAGGCCAAGGCTAGTGGATGTATCAATTCGGAACACATATTCCTGAAATGGTATATACACAAAAAAGGAAAGTCAAAACAGAGGTCCAACTCCTCTACAAAAAATACAAAACTCATGGGGATGTGAAGCTAGCTATCAAGAATTTTAGAAATGGGTAATATAAGAACAATTAATATCAAACAGCATAAAGAGAGAAAACTTTCCTTAATATTTGAAATGGAAGAGAGGAAAAGCAGATATCTCTATGCCATTAAAGCTAAGGGGAGCATCCAAAATGAAACACATTTGAAAATTAATATCAGGATGTCTTGCACAACTTACCTTAAAGAGACGTCTAATTACACCATCTAAGACATCCCACTTGGTTTTTCCACTGACACCAATGGATCCTATCAAATATGCCTGAGACTTCTGATCCTAAGTAAGAACAAAATAAAACAAGATAAAATCCAACTGTGTGTCTTTTTTTATTATGATATCTTCTACTAAAAAATATTAATATTAGTGGTGATTAACACTAAAATATATATTAAACCTATGGGATCCAGTTTTGAAAAATAAGTTATCCATGGTAGTATGGCATTCACATATTCACAACACAGGTCCCACTTTGAATTTATCAGAAAATTCAATATTTAGAAGAACTTGCCAGGGAATCCTACAGGACTCATTTTGTCAAGCAAAGAACTCCTTTATAATACAAACAAAGGTCCCAAATTTATTGTTTTTGTAGGATGGGATTTTGAGGAATTTCTACATATATTAGAAAAGTAACCAATTCAATTCATAGTCTAACTGAAGCTGTTTTTATGTTGACTGGAATGGTTACATGAGATAGTGATCATGACACCAGTATATATAATTAGACAGTTGATATATCACAATCCTGATTCTAGTCACCAGCTTGCATAGTCCTTAAGAGGTGGTAGAAAAATAACTGAGTCAGGTGTTAGAAGACATGGATTCTACAACACACAACATCTACCATGTAATTAAGAAATGTGATGTTAGTGCAAGTCACTTAGCTGGCTCAGAGCCTCAGTTTCTTCATCTGCAACATTTAACTTTATAAGGGTAAATGATTATCAGCACTATTTAGGTATAACCTGAAGCCAATATCTGCTACAGAAAAAGTTGAGAAACTCACAGCAAACCATTCTTATTTTGTAACAACTGTTATAGACTGAATGTTTGTGTTTGCCCCCGCCCCAGATTCATATATTAAAGCCTCAACCCCCAATTGATGGTATTTGGAAATGGAGCCAGCAGGAGGCAATAAAAGCTAGATTAGGCCATGAGAGTGGGTCTCTCATCATGGGATTAATGGCCTTCTAAGTAGGGGAAGTAGGAGAGAGATCTCTTTCTCTCTCCCCAAGTACGCACACTGAGGAAAGGCCAAGGGAGGACACAGGAAGAAGGCAGTTATCTGCAACCCAAGGAGAGAGCCCTCACCAGGAACCAAATCAGCCAGCACCTTGATCTTGGACTTAATAACTGTGAGAAAATAAATTTCTGTTGTTTAAGCCACCCAATCTATAGTATTTTGTTATGGTAACCCAAGAAGACTAAGACAACTACTTTCCAATGTTCAAAAATATTATCTTTCAGAATTATTTTGAAAAAGAAAACTTGTTTTACAGCGTTATTGTAACTGAGTCAAAATGGACATGCATACAGTGCTTTTAAGCAGCTGCTTTCAAATCAGAGATCATTAGACTATCTAAACTTCACTGAGACTATTACAGTCTTTTACATAAAGACCCACTTGGGAAATTCAGGCACAGATCTGCAGCTCAAGCAGAAAGTTTATGGCATTAGAATTCTTGGAATATATGCTCAGTGTAAAAATTCACAATTGCTAGCTCACTTTTCAAACTTAAATACTTCAATTATCTTAAAATTCTAAAGATTTTTTTGTTTTTCTGTCTGATAAAACATTTTTGTATACTTACAAATTTGTATTTTTGGCCACTGAACTACAATTTCAACTTGAAATAATAGTTTTAATTTCAAGAAGAGGCTAGGGTCAGAATGGTATTGCCAATTTGAAGGCAATATTTGATTCCAGAAAAATTAGAATATTTGCCTTATCATCTAAGACCTTGCTTTAAAATGATACACACAAGTAGCGTCAATGGAATTTGTCATACTGAGTTCAATAAAATATATCTTTCCAGTGTCTAGAAGAGCCATATAACTTATAGTCTCTCCTTTGTACAAAGACTATCTTGGCAGCTCTAGCAACATGTTACTATACATCATAAATATCACCTGCATTTAGTTAGACAAAATGTTAATGTCAAAGAAAGCAATGTGCTTTTTTGGTTTTAGAAATGAGGGTGGCTGACAACCAATACTGTTTTCAGTGAATGAACATGACATACTGAGACACTTTTTTACCTATAGGATGATGTCATTTCTTTCGAGTCCCTAACTTTCATGCTTTTATAATAGATTAGACCAATGCCAAGACAAACACCGCTGATAGTATATTTATGACAAATATTTATTTGATTCATGGTCATTCTCATCTTTTAGTAATAAAGAACTTAAGGTTAAAGAAATACCTTTGCTCGACCGTAGCCCTTGCTTATGGAGACTATAATTTTCACGCTGCGGCCATCTTTATGTCCGGTTGCATCACCAGCATCATCGAGCAAAATATCTACCAAATTTTCAAAGAAACATACACAAACACACACACATACAATAGAGTCACATTAGCTTGGATTTCTTTACTGTCATCGTTTTCTCCCTCATAGTTTTACATCTTCCAATGGGAATATTCAGATTTTCTGCCACCCATTCTAACCTAACTGGTTTGAAAAACCTCAGCTTCCAAGAAGATGAGTGACTGTGTTGGGTTAAAGTTTCCATCTAAGAATTTATTTCTGCTTCCAAAGATCTTCACCCAAGTGTTGGGCACCCATTGCGTTTAGATGAGGAAATAAGGGGTTCCTTTTTTCTATTATGCACAGGTCTGAGTACTACCTGAGTAATAGTCAGTTACCATTATAACCGTGACAAACTGAAAAGCAATCTGAGTTTTCTATCCAACCAAAAACATCCAAGCTCATTACCCATGTGATTATGAATGCAAAGGTGGTGAGACTGACTGTCAACTGGAATGATTTTCAAGCATTTGGCACATTCCCTGCTATATGACTACTCACCTCGTATCTATAATTTTAGGTAATGTTTTGAATTTCAACCATGGCAGAAATATATTATTATATTTATTATTATACTTCCCCGCAGAAATATATTAATTATTGCTTTCCTGTTCTCTTTATGCTTATAGCTTCAAAACCAAAATAATACTTCTAGTAAGCAGCTAAGAGTTACATAAGCATGATAAAGTTAGCTAACCTTTAACCCTCCACCCTTAAAATGTGATTAAAGATTAATTTTCAAAATACATTATATGAGATTAATGTCCAGTTTGGAGAATGATTAAGGCAAACTATCCCACATATATGTTTTCCTTTGACAAGGATGCTATTATGTTTAATATTAAGATAGTTTTCTGGGGACAAAGAAAACTTGGTTACGTGTTGAACAGCACATGTGCCTGGTGACAAGAGGACTCAACTGCTCAAAGTGTAAATTTAGAGAGCCAAGGACTGTGACTGTACCATTATAGAAGCAACAGTTTCATCAAGTGCCTTCTGAAAATAAAATGCTTCTATTATCTTAATAATTAGGAATATGCAATTTTGCAAAGGAAGGAGTTGAAAAAATGCCATAACACCGTAACAATCAAAAGCACATTTAGAGTTTAAGGAATATGGAGTTTTTTTGCTAGAAATTTTTAAATTGTCAAAGACAATCTCCCTTACTGAAATTTATTTATTTTTTTACTAGATTAACATCCTCCCAGTCTCTCACCATTCTTCCTATCCAACTCAAACCTCTTCCTTAGGTGTCATTTTAATTCTCTTCTTGCTCCTTTTCTCAAAAGTTTAAAGTGGCTTATTGTTCACATCTAAATATCTTGTAATTCATGACCAAATTACCTCTTTAGTACTTTGCTCAATTATTCATAACTTCATAAATATTCAAAAATATTTATTTTTAACTAACAGTTTATTAAGCATCACAGAAATCAGGAACTGTGGATTTCCCTGCTGGCGCAGTGGTTAAGAATCTGCCTTCCAATGCAGGGACGTGGGTTGGAGCTCTGGTCTGGGAAGATCTCACATACCGCGAAGCCGCTAAGCCCGTGTGCCATAACTACTGAGTCTGCGCTCTAGAGCCCACCAGCCACAACTACTGAGCCTGCATCCTGGTACTACTGAAGCCCACGTGCCTAGAGCCCGTGCCCCACAACAGCAGAAGCCATCGCAATGAGAAGCCCACGCACCACAACAAAGGGCAGCGCCCAATTGCCGCCAACTAGAGAAATCCCACACACAGCAACCAAGACCCAACGCAGCCAAAAATAAATAAATAAATTTATTAAAAAAAAAAAAAAAAAGAAATCAGGAACTGTGCTGGGCATTGGGAATGAGTACCACGGTGAGAAGGAAGATGAATTCCCTGCTCTTTTGGAGTATACATTCTCAACAAGGTAATCTTGAATGTTTTAAGTGCTTTAGCAAAATGAATACAGTAGTTAAGTCAGGCACTGGAATCATCCAGATCTGGGCTCAAATATTAGCTCTATCACTTACTGGATGCATAATCTTGAAA
Source organism: Lipotes vexillifer (assembly GCF_000442215.2). NCBI lineage: Eukaryota > Metazoa > Chordata > Mammalia > Artiodactyla > Lipotidae > Lipotes > Lipotes vexillifer. The sequence continues at coordinate 165,643 of NW_006781704.1, forward strand.
AATTATCATAATCACTTTCCTAAGTCTTGGGACACAAAAGCGCCAGCTTCATAGGGTTATTGAGAACATAATAGAAAACACTTTTAAAGCACTTTATCCTCCGTGTTTAGTAAGTTTATCTGTTCTAACCATTACTCCTTTTCCCTGTGTATTTATTCTAACTCCTTGTGTTGACAGTGGAAGGAGCACATCATGACTCACTCTGGGTGAGTGAGTCAATGTACACCGCCCCCCCCCACCCCCAGTACATTGATGGGATGATCGCCTGAACAAACAACTCTGAGTAAAAAACAAATAATAGCCAGTTTGAGATAAGGGTTCTCTGTGTTGTTTTATGGAAAATAAGTTAGAGTCCTCTGTCAACATTTTGAAAAAAGATTTGCCATTCTGGTTACAGTCAAGTGAAATTCTGACAAAAACTGAAGGTTTTTCAAGCTTCTGTCTTCACTGGATGTATGGTACATGCACTATTATTTCAGGAACTGGACATTTGTCAATTAGTCTCTCTCCTGCCTACTTCTTTTTTTTAAAAAAAATAATCATGAACTCTAGAAACTTTTTCTATTAAAAAGCCTCAGCATAAAGGCACTTTTGATTTCCAATTTTGAACCCATTAAACAAGAGTGAAGGCAATGAAAATTTGACTTGAAAAGTATCCTAGCGAAGCAATGTCAAGTGATTTACATTCTTCTTGCTAGTTCAGACACAAGTATCACTATTGAAAAATAGTTGAGGAAATAAAATAATATAGGACTAAAAATAAACCATGAAACAGGTAATTATAAAGCACAGTTTTGGAAAAAAAAAAACAGCTCTCCTCACCAAATTGCCCCAAATTCTGAATCACGGCCATCAGTTGGATGGACACAGAAAATGTAAATTTAATTTCTTTGACTTTATATTTATCTTTATGAGTCCTAGTCTTTCCTAGACATTAATTTTGGTTTCATTTTTATATGGCTGTTCTTCCTAAACTACCTTCAGTACTAAATTTGCCTCCTTCAGACCTTATCATATTTCCATAGGCTAAACCAAAATCATGTAACAGGCAGTAAAATCCCACCATTAAGCCATCCTATAAGGTACCAGTCCTTTTCTCTCCTTAGAAGTGAAGCTCCAGGACATAGGCAGGCACCGACTGCCATTAGGTGTGGATCTTACCTCACCTCTCTCAGGTTCATCACCAGCAAGCCAATGTATAGGATGTGACTCAGGACTCTCAGATTCTACACATTTAAAGTTTTTGTTCTTTCTTTTTTCCCATCTTTTGAAGAATGTGGATGATAACACTTCATAGACAATTTACACATTCAAGTTATTACCATATTTCCATAGTTTTATTTTACCTAATGATTTATAAGTTCATTTAATTATGACATCTCTGTGTTTTCTTAGCTACCAATATTTCTTTTACTTGATGTGTATTCTCAAAATTCATTTTCCTTCCCCAGTCCCTGCCAAATGGTATAAACGTTGTTTTCATGAACTTCAGGAAATTCCTACTTGCCTTTTAGTTTCTAGTTACCTTTTATAAGAAGAAAGAAAGTATGCATTTGGGCCATTCATTTTTACACCATGAAGGGCAGATATAATTAGTAGAATTTTAAAAATTCTGACCTTTTAGAAGCAAGAGATATGATTCATTAAAATATAATCAATATCAGCTTGCTGTATTTCTGTTTCTTTTCTTTTTCATTTTCATCTTTATCTTCTTTTTCTATGTTTTGGTGTAACTTAAGGCAAGCCAGGAAGTTTCTCAATTCTATCATGGGATCTAAAATTGCCCAGGAATATATATACATATTATTGGTTTCCAAGCGTCATCTAGTGGCTGTGCTTTGCAATCACTGCAGATCCTCATGTAAATCTTTCCTCAACTAAGTCTTATATACATAGAATGATTCGATGCCATAGGAGCAGTTATACTTTATAACTGAATAGTTCATCAGCTATTAAGACAACATTATGTCATATGATTCTATTTGCAATTGAATAAAACTGTACCCTTGTTCCATCATTAGTACCATTGAATACAATAATAGAATCCAGTGTGTTCTTTTTTTTGTTGAAAATCTAACAGAGCTGCAGTCCGGGTGATGTAGTAGCATTATGTTCTCCCTGGGCCACATCATGCAGGATCATCTAGTCAAATTTAGGAATAGGTCCTGATACACTTGTAAACAGGCTTCGTACACTTAAAACGCTATCAAATTGCATGGGGTTCTGAGTATTATATTCATTAGTACTAACAATCATCACTGAGAATATTACTTTTTCATCCTATTTGTAACCCTGGAGGAAGTACTTCTCAAACACAAGTAATTGTTTTAAAAAATGATATGAAAACCATATCTCTATGTCTTTTTACTCTTTCACACAGAATGTTCTTTTAAAATGATAATGAAGGGGGTTCCCTGGTGGCACAGTGGTTGAGAGTCCACCTGCCAATGCCGGGGACACCGGTTTGAGCCCTGGTCCGGGAGGATCCCACATGCCGCGAAGCGGCTGAGCCTGTGCACCACAACTACTGAGCCTGTGCTCTAGAGCCCATGAGCCACAACTACTGAGCCCGTGTGCCACAACTACTGAGCCTGCGCTCTAGAGCCCGTGCTCTGCAACAAGAGAAGCCACCGCAGTGAGAAGTCCGCGCACCGCAACGAAGAGTAGCCCCTGCTCTCCACAACTAGAGAAAACCCGTGCGCAGCAACGAAGACCCAACGCAGCCAAAAATAAATAAATAAAAGAAATTAAAATGATAATGAAGTAAAATAAATTTATAAGAGGAAAAAGGACTATTTCTGAGAACTAGGCCGTTAACATTTTGAAGAGGGTATGGGTGAGAGCTGCAGCTTGGATAAGGGTCTCCAAATTCGAGGTCTCCGGGCTTGTGAAGTCAGAGGCATGCTTTGATTCAGGCAGGTGTGTGCACAAAATCACCTGAGGTAACAGACTCCGTGATGTTCAAATTGTTCAGAGAGAGTCCTAAGGACTGGCGTGAGGATGAGGAGGAAGTGCTACTTGCGGACTCAGACGGGGGCCGAGCTGGCTTCGCAGCGTTCCCTGTTTCTGCCTTCAGCCGGTCGTTTTCAGCCTTCAGTATTTCAATCTCATTCTGTTGTGAAGATGGAAAATATGAAAAACATAGCGCTAGCTTGATTGAGAAAAGGGTACCAACTCTTTTAACAGGGTTAATCAGTTCGTGTATTAAATAAACCATGTGGTGAGATATTAAATAAACAAACATAAATTATGAAAACAGGATTTCCTTCCAAAGAAGGAAAAGGAATCCCTTTCTCCGTCTCTCACATACACATATTCAGCTATTCACAAATACACACACTAACCAGAATTTTTTATAATTTTAAAAAAATCTATCATATATTTGAGGAGTTTTCCAAATATGACATGGTCTTATGTGAATTAAGAATAACATAATTGAAAAGCTCATACCATTTCTCATTTTAAAAGTAAACATACACACTACTACATATATAAAAATAGATAACCAACAAGGACCTACTGTATAGCACAGGGAACTATACTCAATATTTTGTAATAACCTATAAGGGAAAAGAATCTAAAAAGAATATCTTTTTATATCTATATCAATCTATATACGTATATATATATTCAGTTATATACATATAACTGAATCACTGTGCTGTACACCTGAAACTAATATGACATTGTAAATCAACTAGACTTCAATAAAATAAAAAATTTTTAAAAACTTAAAAAAAAATTTTTAAATGAAAGTAATGTTAAAATCTCATAGAAAATAATGCTGTTTGTAATACTCTAAATTCAGGGAGAGTTGAAAACCACAGTAAAACAAAAGTAACATGAATAAGGTGATTTAAAATTACCACCTCAGGATCCTAACTAACGTCTGAAAAAGTTTCTGTTCCTTCAAAACGGGGCACTAAGCTCATAAGAACAACACAAGCCTATTGATGAATACATCCATTGGCAGATGAATCTGCTCAGCAATGAGCTTTTCCTAGTTCAGTCATCTGTGGTACCAAGTGATTACTGCTTGACCATAATAAAATGAAAACTTAGTCTGAGCACAGACTGATTCTGAATTTAGCCTTCAGATGCTTCCAAAAAATAGAAAAGCTTTACTTCTACAGATGGCATTCTACATCACACTTACTTTCATATTTAGAAAGCTTGTGTTATATTTCTGTTGATTCCTCATTACGTTTGTTTTTCAATAGAAAACAGGTAAAGTCAGATTTCAAAAGAATAGGAAAAAGTTACCATAAGGGTAAATCATGGAAAAGTGAAGAAGCAAGGGCTGTAGTAGTTTCTCTGAAACCTTAGCTCTAGTACAGTGCCTTCAATGGTCCTTGAGTGCAACTGGCCAGTTTGCACTTCCACTTCCAAACCTGGATTTGACAAAATCCTCCATCCAGTATTGAGAAATGAGGTGCAGAGACTGAATAAACAGAGTGCATTTCCACAAAGGATTTAAACATGAGATTTGTTTTTATAATAACTAAGAGAAGAGAATAAGCAGCATTTTAAATCTCTCGTTTGTTCCCTGAAGGTGCTTTCGGACCGACCTGCATCCGGTTCATGGCTTCCCGGATCTGATCGAGATGATGAGCAGAGCTGAGGGCCTCCAGCCGAATATCCGTTAATTTTAATTCCTTTTCTCTGAGCTCACTCTTCAGCTGCAGGATTATCTCTGCCTCAGCCTCTGTGCATTCACAGATCCTGAAGAAAGAAACAAGCACAAAATCAGTGGTTGGGGGAGCCAGAGGATTACGAAAGGCAATGCTTCTTTTAAAAGCTGAACTGCAATATTATCCAGCAGGTACATAGATTATTTTCTGCTGGCAATACCTAGAGAAAAGGAAAAAGAGTTTTACAGACAGTAATACATTCACAGGTTCAAAACTGAAAATAGTAGCCGTCTCTTTTAATCTTTTCTTCCTATTTTCTGAAGTTTAAAAAAATCTATCTTTACTGTATATAAAGTGATCCTCAAAATTCCCTTGTTGCTGATGTTTATGGAGCTGAAAAGTCATAATATTACTACATCTCATTCTACCATTTTTCAAGGGACTCGAGCCTCTATTTGCAACATGAAATTTGTTTAAAGCAAAGTTATTATGTCCTTAAAATGTTGATTTCTTGTTTTGTAAAATTTTGCAAAGAATAACCTTATTTGCCACAATACCATCTTCAGGTTATGATAAAATTCAATATAAATATTGTAGAAAATAAATCAGGGAGATTAGTTTTGGATATTTAAATAATGGATGAGTGTTATATAATCCTCCTGGTAGGCTCAGCTGATTTAGGAGATCAGCTAATGAAACTGAATCACAGGTTTCAACACAAATGAGCAGGCTACTTGGGGGCTGCTTGAAGGTAATATACATTATATCTTATTGTTGTTCTATAGACAGCTTTGTAGGAAGTATGTCAAAAGAATCTGTTTTATGTTAATGAATGTCTTTTCCATTTAAAATGTGAGGACTCATTGCTGGTCACAAAATGATAGTGCTATGTTCTTTCCTCTAAGTCAGGAAATTATACAGGGTGTACAAGGGTCTTAAATGGTTCTGTTAGTGGCCCTGCTTTATATGAGTTCTGGGTGAGCCACTGTCTTGGGCACACAAGGAAATCTCATTTAAATAGTATACAGAACAAAGAGAATTATCAGAGCACATGTTTTACATTCTAAATGTTTTATTCTTTCTTGTAACATCAACTAGTGGGATACTATAAAAAAAAATTATGCTAGATTATCTAACACAATTAAAGAACAAAGGATTGAAGTTTGGCTTGAGGAAACCAAATTTTACTTCCAAAACAGGAGGACAGAGAAGGTAGTCATTGTTGGAATGCATGCGAGTGATTTTAGAAAAAGCAAGAGTGAACACTGCTTAGGTTAGAACCAGGATCTTTGCAGTTTTCATGCATCACACTCCATTTTACCGGGATCTATGCTTGTAGATCACAGGGCCATTTTGCCGTTTCTTTGGTGGCCAGACAAGGGGTAACCTGCATTTAATGCACAGTTAGACAGATACATGGACAAATGCAAGTGAAAAGAAGTGAAAATAATAACTTAGAAAAGGGGAGAATGAGATCAAGAACACTCAGTTTCTAATGTATGGAAAGCAGAAGAGAAACAAATGTTGTCTGCTATTCTAAGGAAGATCTGAAAATAATCGGTATAGAGATGGTGCTGCAGTTCCATTTAGAACACAGATCTAGGCTTGGCCTGAAGTTGTCTGTAAAAAATACTTCCGCAACCGGCAGAGGGAGCGACTTACGCTGAGGCGGACTGCGAGGGCTTCATGGAGGCTGACCCACAGTCACCCGCATTGTGGGGCAACTTGGGGGACGCTGGAAGGGACGAATCAGTAAGCTCTTCAATGTCCGAATGTGAGGATGGAGGCTTGGTGGACTTTTTCTTCCCAAAGGCTTGTTTGAATGAGCTTCTCAGCTGCAAGAAGGACAGAAATTACCTTCCTTGTCTATTTGCACTGGGGGCATCTTGCTTTGGGCCGTTAGTTTGCAGGTGCCATCCTAGCCACTGCCTGGGGTCAGTATGTATAAGCAAAGGATTAACAGCTGCAGCACAGTATCTCTAAAAAAAAAAAGATACCGTGTTTTGTGTTTTTGTTTTATTCTTGTATTAATCCAGCGCAGCGCAAACATGGAAGGCTTTTAAACAGTGCAGGGTCAAGGGCATGGCTGTCAGAGCACTCATTTAAAACGAAGTACCTTGAAGGGATCTCCGTTCAGAAGGCTCCTCTCTTCAAGGCAATTTGTTTTAAATGGCTGCTTTAGCGCTACAATCAAGTCAGGGCCTGCTGACAATATAAACTTAAAAAGCAAAATGAAATCAAATTCACCTAACACTTCATTAATTGTGAGTTTCTATTCAAATTTTCAGTTCCTGGACTATGAGAAACCAGAGTTGGTATGCCCTACAGCGCTATTCAGAAAGTAGTTTTACTTCTCTTTAAAACTGGAGATTAAAATGAAAAGACACAAAGAAAAGACATACAAGGTAATCTGTTTTTAAAAGGTATAAAAGCCTCCTGCCAAAATGAATAGCATTCATGCCAGGGGTGGGTATTTTTATAGATGCATGCCAAATTGTCCATGGTTTATATTCACCTCACTTCCTCTAGAGTTCACCTTGCAGAAACATGAAAGA
>NW_006781704.1:172866-224759 GCF_000442215.2 Lipotes vexillifer
AAGAGTGTGGAATTACAAATCAAGGGAATGAAGGCTGATCAGTATTTTAAAATATTACCTGCATAAACATTTTTTTAAAACAGAAAAGATATTTCTCTCATTATTTACAGAAAGCACTCAGTAAAATCCTCTGCTAGTTATATTTTGGATTTCATCAAGAGTTCTACTTATTTAACATCTACTTTTCTTGCATGGCATTAAAAGAAATCCTTTACTTCATTGTTTTTAAACATTTTGCAGTGATAGCATCTTCCCCTCAGTTTTTTCAGCAATTACTTAATATCATAAATTCTATCTCTAGCAAACTTAAGGGACAGTTCTGTTAAAGTACATTTCTATATTTATCCTATGTTCTTTTGGTAAAAATACATATAGTTGACTTCTTATACAGTGACACTTTATTCACGCTATAAACCCTGTTGATGCAAGGGGTGGAGAGGCTTTCAAGGTCTCTTCTTTCCCTTTTACTTTTTTTATTCCATTTTTTCTCCACTTCCTCCATCCACCAGCACCACCACCATCACCACCATCAGCATCACCATCAGCATCACCATCAGCATCACCATCATCTTTTTCTTCTTCTTCATCTCTACCTCCACAGTAAGCCCCTGCTCGGAGCCATTTATTTACACGTTACCCTATTTTTCTTACAGTATCTCTATAAAGTCAGTATTAATTATCCAATGTTTCCAGATGAGAAAATTTAGGCTCCCCAAAAAGGTGAAGTCACTTGCCTAAGATCCAAATAGTAAGTGTCAAAGTTGGGATTCAAATCCAAGTTTAGTTAGTGCCAACTCCAAAACATTTGCTCTTCAGCACCATGCTGCCCTAATCTTGGTGATGAGTGTAGCCTTTGAGGTGTCAGTCACTTGAATGAGACACTGTAAACTGCTGTGGATCTCTAAAGCCCAAAAGGAAAAAGCCTGACTCACTGTGCAGTAATAAGCTTCTGAATTAGATGAATGCTAATGGCTTACCCAGTTTTTCTTTTTCTTCTTCTTGGAGTCAGCATCGTTACCACTGCCAATGCTGGAATGGCTCGTGGCACTGTTGATACTAGAAACACTTTCGGAGGAATGTTGTCTTCTGATGCGGAGATCTAGCCACAGATAGACAGTATCATGTTTACTCATAAAAACTTGCAATCTGAACAAACAAGACTTTTAGGCTTTCTGAGAGGAAGCTCTCTAATAAATGTCAACATGGCTTTGTACAGATGATTTCAATGCAGTTTTGGTTTTATAAGCTTAATAAAGTACAACCATATTTGCTTTAATTAACTGGGTTATCTGTATTAAGATTCAATGGGAATCTCAAGTAAGTCTGTAGCACTGGTATTTTAATGAATTCTGAGTTTTGTCCCAAAATGAACTGCTATGCTAGTGACTTTTACTGAATACCTGGATCAAAGAGCACTTCCAAAATGATTTATTCCAAATGATTTGTTCCATGGAGTAAAAGGAAACTCTTAATAGCATGATAATTAATTGTGTGTTTTTAATATTTGTCCTTTGAATAAAGCTACCGAAGCCAAATATATTAACTTTCCATTTCATGGAATCATACCTTGTTAGAGCCAAAACAAACCTTGCAAGTCATCTAAGCACTTCATACCACAGATGGAGCAATTGAAGTGCAAAGAAGTTAAGTAACTTGACCAAGGTCAAAGAGCCAATGGGGCAAAGGTCCTCAAGAGAGAATGTGGGTAGACTGCATTTGTGAATTAAACAGAAATCATGCTTAAGACAGTGTAATTCTTCCATCATACCCATAACCCCTGTCCATGACTTGGAAGAGTAATAGTAGTAACAATAATAACAGGTAATAATAAAGCTAGCTTTTACTACTCTGCTCTGGGAGTATCTAATTTTTTTTTTTTTTTTTTTTTTTTTTTTCCTTGCGTTATGCGGGCCTCTCACTGTTGTGGCCTCTCCCATTTGCGGAGCACAGGCTCCGGACGCGCAGGCTCAGCGGCCACGGCTCACGGGCCCAGCCGCTCCGCGGCACGCGGGATCCTCCCGAAACGGGGCACGAACCCGCGCCCCCTGCATCGGCAGGCGGACTCTCAAGCACTGCGCCACCAGGGAAGCCCTGGGAGTATCTAATTTTAAAGCAAACCACTGAAATGAGTGTAATTATTAAATTTTCCCTGTGGTCACGTAGCTGAAAAACAGTGGAGCCAACTTGAGACTTAGGAGTATCCTACTGTCTATTGTACTAATTGCCAGGTGATATCACCTCTATATACTCCTAAAAAGCACGGAGTGCTTCTCTAGATAATAAGATATTTTGAAGAGGATACCATTTGATACTAAATCACTTTTTGAACATACTCACTTACTCCATACAATCAGCTTATAAGATTTATTTATAGTCATTAAAATTAAAATTGAAATGATTTCTACTCACAGTGAACTTAAGTGTTAGTGGAGACACTAATAATTCATAAAATTATTTTAAGGTCAAATATGCTTTTAGGCCATTTCTATTGTCATATATAATTGGTATCAAAGCATATTATCCAAGCAAAAAAATCTCAGTGGAATTTAAAAGATGTCAGAAATTATTATATAGCTCTCAAAAAGTTCCAATAGAAATAATAGTATATAATCAAAGCTTTGCAGTTGACTAATTTAACAGTAAAATGGCTGATGGCAATGGAACTGTAACTGGTTACTTTCAAAACATACAATAAATAAGTATATGTGTGGGTGTATAATATGCATATACATATCTCCATCCTTAATCTCATGTACATACATACCAATAAGTACTTTAATTTTTCCATTAAGAGAATAACCATGCTGAAAAATTTTATAGGAGGGTAAAAACAGAGCTGTTTTTAAGAATCCCTAGAGTTTGGTCCAAAAGTATTTTTTTTTTAATGATGAGAACATTTACTGTTTTTGCATGCCCAAAACATTACCAGTACCAAAACCTAAATCAAGGTATTTATGTGTGTTGTCTTGATTCAACAATAAAGGAGCACAGTATCCCTTAATCAACTAATATGGAAATTATATGAATAAGCAATAAAAGAACATGTGTAGGTATCTGTGTTTTAAATTTCTGCTACAGTTGGCTATAAGCTTTTCTGAACAAGATTAGTATTTTCTATTTTTTCCCTTCATAACTGACTTTTACAAATAAAACAGATGTGTTAAGCGTTAAAGTATTCCAGAGTTTTTATTATATCCAGAATTAATAAATTATATTTGACTTCAAGTAATCCCAAATTTTAAAAAGATAGGTAAGTTCTTGTTAACCGTAGGTCAAAAGCAGTCCTTGGAGGTATTAGTTATGTTCAATTATGACCGCATTTCCAGTAAAGATTGGCAAGGGCATAATTTCCATAATACCATGGAATGAAGGGAATGCATTTTACTTTTCTCTGGCAATTCTTTTCTAGTGTTTGTAAGTATTTGATTGAGTACATGTGGTATTGCAGAGCTCAGTAAAGAATGGGTGACCAAATGAATATCAACAATCTGAATGAATGGAGAAGCTTATTTTAAAAATATCTCTTTCAGTTATATGTTTATTCATTCATTCATTTTCCACTTCCCACCTTCTGCACCGTCACTGTTCTAGTTCAAGCCACCAACATCACCTACCTGCTCTAAGAAAGAACAGCTGTCCAGCTCACCTTCAAACCATTCTACAAACCAGAGTTAGAGAAATCTTTTTAAAGAAAAACCTCACCATCACTCCCTTACCTGAGACTTCCCAATGATTTCCATTTTAATAAGAATAGAAAACATTTCAACTCTTGCCCAGGCTCAGCGGCCATGGCTCACAGGCCCAGCCGCTCCACGGCATGTGTGATCTTCCCGGACCGGGGCATGAACCCTTGTCCCCTGCATCGGCAGGCGGACTCTCAACCACTGTGCCACCAGGGAAGCCCTCAACTCTTAAATATGGCCCAAATGTTCCTCAGTAATCTGATCAGTACTTATCTCTCCAACCTGGTTCTACTTACTTTACCTTTGGTCATTATCTTCCTTGTATCAGTTCCATAAAGGCACTAATCTCTTTTCTGTCTCAAGACCCTCCTGGAATGCTCTTCTCTAAATATTTACAATATGCCTTGATATGAGTTTTACTACTACAGAAACACAATCTGAATATTCTATATACATTCAACCCTTTATAACTATTTGTTTTTGTTAGCTTTAAATCTTATAAAATTATTTTTTAATCTTTCTTAGCCAAGTTGAATATTAACTGTTATCGTTTTGTTCATTTTAGGTATCCCTCCCACATTTCTGAGCAAAGGAACTCCTATTTTTCAATTCCAGTAGATATATTAAGCTACCTGTTGCCTGAGATAAAAGGAATCTTTCCAGAAAGTTTTACTTCAGTGACTTGTACTGTGGTAAAGAAAGGATTAAGCCTTTTAAAATCCCTTCTGGACCTATTTACTGACATGAAGATTTAGAACATAAGCTGCTTTATTATAGCTCTAAGATAAGCTTTAAATATGCAGTAATTTTCCATGCAGCATATACATGAACTCCCCCACATGGAAAGTTGCTAAATTCTTAACAGAAGTAGCCCTTAGAGAACTAGTTTGTCCTTCAATTTAAGTATATCTCACTTTATATAACTGTTTTCCTATAAGTTAAATTTCAAGTTTTTAAAAATTGTATTAGCCCTTTCTATAAAATTTGAATAAGCCCCTTTTATGTGCAAGCCATCATTATGGCCAGGATTAAGGATTAAGAAAACAGACCACCCTGCCATCGACCAGTAAAGGCAGACCATAAACCAATTAAGGCACCAAAGTGTCTTAATGCAAATTTTGATGAGGGAAGTACAGTTATTTCCAGAAACACATCACAGAGGGACCTCATATAGTTTAGCAGACAAGCAGGCATGTTTAGGCTAACTCTTGCAAGATCTCAAAAAGTTTTTATGCTGAACAAACAGGGTAGAAAGTTCCAAGTAGAATAAAGAGAATATGTAAAGAACTTTTGAAGAACTGAAAGGAGTTCTGGATAGCTGAAATATGAAACACACAACACGGCAAAATAGCAAGACACAAGGTCTAGAACAGTGTCTAGCACATAAATGGTAATATCAATAAATACTTGTTGAATGAACGAAGCTGGCCAAGAGAGATTATGTCATGTTAAGGAGTTAGTATTTCATCCAAAGGCAATGGGATACCTTTTAAATATATATTGTTACACAACTGCTCTGGTCTCAGTGTGAAGAATGGCATAAGGAGGTGAAAGATGAAGAGCAGGAGGGCTCCTTGAGACTTAGGAGTTTGGGGCCATAGTTCAGGGGAGATATGAGGCATGGTGATAGCAGGATCAGAGAAAAGGGAACAAGATATATTTAATGGATGGAATCAATAGAACTTAGTGATTTACTGTGTACGAAGAGGAGGATTTCTGGCCACATGGAAGGATGGTGATGCTGTTTACTGAGAAAGGAACACTGAAGGCAAAGCAGGTCTGAGAAGGAAGAAGACAAGTTCAAATTTGGGGATGTTGACTTTCAGGTGTCAAACAGACATCCAAAGATAACCTAATGGAGTTTTCTCTTTGGCAGCTAGATATACAGATCTGTAACTCAAGAGATGAGACTGCCCTGGAGAGATATATTTGACAGTTATCAACACAAATAATAATTATAGGTAGAGTACTAGATGAGCTTGTACAAATTTTAGATAGGATGAAGAGAATCATAATGTATAAAATCATAACGGAAGACAGTTTAGGACTGCATTCTAAGAAACATCAACATTTAACAAATGCATACAAACGAGTGAATCTACAAGAGAAACTGTGAAAGAAATTTCAAAGGAGCAGAAGAAAAACTAAGAATGTGGATGTCATGAGCATTAGAAGAAGTGAATATTTCAAGTAGGATGCAGTGGATATCAGCATCAAATGCTATTTGCACAACAAATACAATAAGAATTTTAAATTTTGTACTGGATTTAGAGTCATCTAAGTCATTATCGATGCTGGAGAGAACAGTTTTGTTGGAGTAGTGGAAAGAGAAACCACACTCCCATGGTCTGAAGTGTAACTGGCTGTTGAAGACACTGAATGATTCCATCAAGCTTTCCCAAAATTCATCTGGAAATGCGAAGAGAGATGACAGAGCACTCGGGATTTAGGAAAACATTTTTCAGCTGGTCAAGAGTTGAGCATATTGAATGCCACTGCAAAGAGTCAGAATAGGAATAAGTACAACCTATGTAAAGAAAACAATGACATGACATTATCACACAGTATTTCTTCAGTGGCAATTTAAGGAGTGGGGTGGTGGCAGAGAAGATTATTTTATCATTGCTTCCAATTGCTGAAGCACAGTAATAATTAAAAATACACCAACGTTGGGCTTCCCTGGTGGCGCAGTGGTTGAGAATCTGCCTGCTAATGCAGGGAACACGGGTTCGAGCCCTGGTCTGGGAAGATCCCACATGCCACGGAGCAACTGGGCCCGTGAGCCACAACTACTGAGCCTGCGCGTCTGGAGCCTGTGCTCCGCAACAAGAGAGGCCGCGAGAGTGACAGGCCCGCGCACCGCGATGAAGAGTGGCCCCCGCTTGCCACAACTAGAGAAAGCCCTCGCACAGAAACGAAGACCCAACACAGCCATAAATAAATAAATAAAGCAAACTGTCAAAAAGTAAAAATAAACACAATTACTAAAAAAATCCCTGATTTTTCAGAGTAAAATACAAGAAAAATATTAAGAATTAATTGTAAACAAGTAAGCATAAATTAAAAAAAAAAATACACCAACGTTTAGTCCATTTTCTTACTGTTTTTTAAGTTCTCTACAGAAAATGTACCTTTTTATTGCCCCCACCCAGGACGAGTTGCTCCCAGTATCCACTAGTTCACCACACTGATTATTGTATTTTTACATACAGATCTAGATTTCCATACTCCTTCCCAGGTGTGTTTTGCTTGAAGGCAGATATGAATACATTAACCAACCTCCTCAGACCCACCTTCACCAAATCAAGTGGAGAGAAAAGTGTTGGACTGTAGAAGCAATTTCCTTAAGGTCAGTTTGATACTGAAGCCTACTGTTCTTAAATTCTGAGATTCTGACTGCATTAGTAGCAACTTATGTTGATATATTATAAAAGGCAGTGCGACTGAGTAAAAGCAGCTTTGCTCTAATTAATGAATAAAACTAGATTCCTAGCAGATTGGATGAAAAATGGCAAGATTTCTAAACATACCTTTGGGAGGGTGGTCTGGACCGTTGAGCGCTCCCTGAATGGCTGCCTGGGCAGCAGAGTTCTGGGCCTTCAGCATTTCAATGGTTTCTCTTAGTTCTATCAGTTCAGACTCCTGTGAAACAAACAGAATTTAGGAGCTGTAAAAGTAAACGATTCTTATTCATAGCTCACTATCAAATGAGTTTGATTTTATGTAGTGCTAATGTTCTGGTAGATTTAGATGCGTGGCTGACCTTTCAAGTTGTGTCTTACAACCTCTTACTTGTAAATGTAAGAAAGTAAATGCAATAGAGAATTAAAAAGTAATGTCTTGGTTATTCTCTTATACATGTGGTCTGAACAGTCTTTATTTCTTTAAAAGGGTGGTACCCAGAGCTGACCAGTACCATATAAAGCAAGATATCACACTGCTCATTTTTGATACCAAACGTATTAATACTACCCAGGATTATATTACATAGATAAATACTATTATTGCATTGGTACATCATACTGCATTTACTGTTAACTGGAAACCCTGAGTTTTTGTCAAATGAATGATTTTAGATTTTCTCATTTATTTTGCACTTAGGAAATAGATTCTTTATATTCAAGAACAAAACCTGGATTTAATTCCTAACTCACTCCTGTTAAATGCCATATGTCATCTTAGATTCTGGCACTGTTCATCCAACAAAATTCCTAGTATGAAGATCTAGTTTCACCAAGCCAAAGCAATACAGGAATTTTTAAAAAGTGGGTAGAAATATATGTAATGTATAGTCCTTAAAATAATTAAATTATTTCAAAAGCTTACAAATCAAATTTTTATAAAACACCCATTTTCTTATTGAATTAAGGGTAATTTTAAGCTATGTCTCAACGAAAATCCGTGTATAAATTTGATCTCCCATAGTCATTTAAACGAATATCTTTATCAGAAATAAAGGACTCACTATTAGGAAGATAAGATAACAGCACCAACACAACAACAAGGAACTGGAGTGCTGTTTCAGCGGAAGCAATATTTCCATCAGGAGCACAAATACAAGGAGTATCCTTCTTGGCAGTGATAGCAAGCCTAAAAACTAGAATTCTTGTCAGCCTCTGGGGGGGAGAATTCCTCCATAACGTGTTTGTCATTCATCATTTTCTCCATTTTCTTTCTTTGGCAGAAAGCCAAAGAATCAGGCTTGGGTTCTTCACTCCATGGTAAGCAGTTTATCCCTACTTAATGTCTCCCAGTATATATGAAAAAAGGCAGGACCATGACAAATACCTCTGCAGGAAACTGCTTCATACACGAAAATGTCCAATGACTATTCCAGCCTTAGACACTTTTTTAAAAAAAAGATACATGGTGCTAACTGAAACGATATCCAAGTTCGGAATAGATACTTGGCATCTCACATATCTATCTTCTCTGAGTATCTGGCATATTCCTGATAGAAGACAGTGAGGTATTTTTAAAAAACAAACCCTCTTACAGACTTTTAATAGCTTATAAGTCAAAGAATCTCATAATAGAAAATCAATAGCGACCTCCTGGATTCATAGATTGATCTTCAGATACTTGAGTATAATTTCATTTGCATTTATTTATCATAAAGGAAAAAGAACATGTTTGTGAAAACTGCCAATACCATGACAAATTCAAATACAATTCATCATAATTTATCAGTCTCTCCAAGTTTTATCTATATTCTGTCCCTTGCCCAGCTAGTAATAGATAATCGTACCAAAATTGAATCTACTTCCCATTTAAAATAAATCTCTAAAGTGATGAAATATTTATTGGAAATCCATTCTGCTTTTACCAGGAATTTATTCACAAAAGAATACCTATAGTGCACACTTAGTGAATCACATAATTTAAATATAGACTAAGATGAATGTTAAATTTTAAATAAAGTCAGATTTTCATCCTTGAATTTAAAATCAATAGTGCTTGTACTTTGGATTAAAAATCTGCTAAAACATTTGGCTTTAGGTTTAAAGAGGAAAAATGAAATTGAAATCTCATACAAATGTCTAAAAATTTAGCTTAATTTTATGGGTTGGCTGACTTATTTTACTGTCAAAATTCTACTCTTTTCTAGAGAAATCTCTTCTAAAAACTATTTTTTTTAATTAGAAGCAAAATGTTCATGTAATATTGATTTTTCAGAAAACTGTGTTTAATGAAATAGAAGAATGATCACTTTCTAAAATTTTAAGTATATTTTTAACAACAACAGATATTAGCAGGGTAGTTGTTACTCAGTGTGGCACAATAAGTCCAAAGGAGGAATAACTAAGTAAGAAATATATTTGTTATATAATGTGGGGAAAAAACATCAATGAAATAATTAGTTTAGCCAAATTCAGATTAGCGGTTCTTTTGGA
This sequence comes from Lipotes vexillifer, assembly GCF_000442215.2. Classification (NCBI taxonomy): domain Eukaryota; kingdom Metazoa; phylum Chordata; class Mammalia; order Artiodactyla; family Lipotidae; genus Lipotes; species Lipotes vexillifer. The sequence goes on from NW_006781704.1 coordinate 182,444, forward strand.
GAACTTTGTAAGTATAAATTGTCTTTAATTAAAAAGATAGTTAGAGAAGCAAGAAGAACTACAATCCTGCAGCCTGTGAAACAAAAACCACATTCACAGAAAGACAGACAAGATGAAAAGTCAGAGGGCTATGTACCAGTTGAAGGAACAAGATAAAACCCCAGAAAAACAACTAAATGAAGTGGAGAGAGGCAAACTTCCAGAAAAAGAATTCAGAATAATGGTAGTGAAGATGATCCAGGACCTTGAAAAAGAATGGAGGCAAAGATCGAGAAGATGCAAGAAATGTTTAACAAAGACCTAGAAGAATTAAAGAACAAACAGAGATGAATAATACAATAAGTGAAATGAAAAATACACTAGAAGGAATGAATAGCAGAATAACTGAGGCAGAAGAACTGATAAGTGACCTGGGAGACAGAATGGTGGAATTCACTGCCGCAGAACAAAATAAAGAAAAAAGGAATGAAAGAACTGAAGACAGCCTAAGAGGCCTCTGGGACAACATTAAACACAACAATATTTGCATTATATTCACATTATAGGGGTCCCAGAAGGAGAAGAGAGAGAGAGAAAGGACCCGAGAAATATCTGAAGAGTTTCTAGTCGAAAACTTCCCTAACATGGGAAAGGAAATAGCCACGCAAGTCCAGGAAGCACAGTGAGTCCCATACAGGATAAACCCGAGGAGAAACATGCCGAAACACACAGTAATCAAACTGGCAAAAATTAAAGAGAAAGAAAATTACTGAAAGCAGCAAGGGAAAAATGACAAATAACATACAAGGGAACTCCCATAAGGTTAACAGCTGATTTCTCAGCAGAAACTCTACAAACCAGAAGGGAGTGGCATGATACACTTAAAGTGATGAAAGGGAAGAACCTACAACCAAGATTATTCTAGCCGGCAAGGATCTCATTCAGATTCGATGGAGGAGTCAAAAGCTTTACAGACAAGCAAAAGCTAAGAGAATTCAGCAGAGAATTCAGCACCAGCAAACCAGCCCTATAACAAATGCTAAAGGAACTTCTCTAAGTGGGAAACACAAGAGAAGAAAAGGACCTACAAAACCAAACCCAAAACGATTAAGAAAATGGTAATAGGAACATACATATAGATAATTATCTTAAATGTGAATGGATTAAATGCTCCAACCAAAAGATACAGGCTTGCTGAATGGATACAAAAATAAGACCCATATATGTGCTGTCTACAAGAGACCCACTTCAGACCTAGGGACACATACAGACTGAAAGTGAGGGGATGGAAAAAGATATTCCATGCAAATGGAAATCAAAAGAAAGCTGGAGCAGCAATACTCATATCAGATAAAGTAGACTTTAAAACAAAGAATGTTACAAGAGACAAGGAAGGACACTACATAATGATCAAGGGATCAATCCAAGAAGAAGATATAACAATTATAAATAAATATACACCCAACAAAGGAGCACCTCGATGTATAAGGCAACTGCTAACAGCAGTTAAAGAGGAAATCGACAGTAACACAATGACAGTGGGGGGCTTTAACACCTCACTTACACCAATGGACAGATCATCCAGAATGAAAATAAATAAGAAAGCAGAAGCTTTAAATGATAGAACAGACCAGATAGATTTAATTGATATTTATAGGACATTCCACCCAAGAACAGCAGATTACACTTTCTTCTCAAGTGCACATGGAACATTCTCCAGGATAGATCACATCTTGGGTCATAAATCAAGCCTCAGTAAATTTAAGAAAATTGAAATTATATCAAGCATCTTTTCTGACCACAACGCTATGAGATTAGAAATGAATTACAGGGAAAAAAGTGTAAAAAAACACACGCACATGGAGGCTAAACAATACGTTACTAAATAACCAAGAAATCACTGAAGAAATCAAAGAGGAAATCAAAAAATACCTAGAGACAAATGACAATGAAAACACGATGATCCAAAACCTATGGGATATGACAAAAGCAGTTCTAAGAGGGAAGTTTATAGCTATAAGAGCCTACCTCAAGAAAAAAGAAAAATCTCAAGTAAACAATCTAACCTTACACCTAAAGGAACTAGAGAAAGAAGAGCAAACAATACCCAAAGTTAGCAGAAGGAAAGAAATCATAAAGATCAGAGCAGAAATAAACGAAATAGGAGCAAAGAAAACAATAGCAAAGATCAATAAAACTCAAAGCTGGTTCTTTGAGAAGATAAACAATATTGATAATCCATTAGCCAGACTCATCAAGAAAAAGAGGGAGAGGACTCAAATCAATAAAATTACAAGTGAAAAAGAAGTTACAACAGACACCGCAGAAACACAAAGCATCCTAAGAGAACACTACAATCAACTCTAGGTCAATAAAATGGAGAACCTGGAAGACATGGACAAATTCTTAGAGAGGTATAAACTTCCAAGACTGAATCAGGAAGAAATAGAAACTATGAACAACCCAATCACAAGTAATGAAATTGAAACTGTGATTAAAAATCTTCCAACAAACAAAAGTCCAGAACCAGATGGCTTCACAGGTGAATTCTATCAAACATTTAGAAAAGAGCTAACACCCATCCTTCTCAAACTCTTCCAAAAAATTGCGGAGGAAGGAACACTCCCAAATTCATTCTATGAGGCCACCATCACCCTGATACGGAAACCAGACAAAGATACTACAGAAAAAGAAAATTATATACCAATATCACTGATGAATATAGATGCAAAAATCCTGAACAAAATACTAGCAAACAGAATCCAACAACACATTAAATGGATCATACAGCATGATCAAGTGGGATTTATCCCAGGGATGAAAGGATTCTTCAATATATGCAAATCAATCAATGTGATACACCATATTAACAAATTGAAGAATGAAAACCATATGATCATCTCGATAGATGCAGAAAAGGCTTTTGACAAAATTCAACACCCATTTATGATAAAAACTCTCCAGAAAGTGGGCACAGAGGGAACCTACCTCAACATAGTAAAGGCCATATATAACAAACCCACAGCAAACATCATTCTCAGTGGTGAAAAACTGAAAGCATTTCCTCTAAGATCAGGAATAAAACAAGGACGTCCACTCTCACCACTATCATTCCACATAGTTTTGGAAGTCCTAGCCATGGCAATCAGAGAAGAAAAAGAAATAAAAGGAATACAAATTGGAAAAGAAGAAGTAAAACGGTCACTGTTTGCAGATGACATGATACTATACATAGATAATCCTAAAGATGCCACCAGAAAACTATTAGAGCTAATCAATGAATCTGGTAAAGTTTCAGGATATAAAATTAATGCACAGAAATCTCTTGCATTCCTACACACTGATGATGAAAAATCTGAAAGAGAAATTAAGGAAACACTCCCATTTACCAGTGCAACAAAAAGAATAAAATACCTAGGAATAAACCTACCTAGGGAGACAAAAGACCTGTATGCAGAAAACTATAAGACACTGGTGAAAGAAATGAAAGATGATACGAACAGATGGAGAGATATACCATGTTCTTGGATAGGAAGAATCAATATTGTGAAAATGACTATACTACCCAAAGCAATCTACAGATTCAATGCAATCCCTATGAAATCACCAATGGCATCTTTTACGGAAATAGAAGAAAAAATCTTAAAATTTGTATAGAGACACAAAAGACCCCGAATAGTCAAAGCAGTCTTGAGGGAAAAAAACGGAGCTGGAGGAATCAGACTCCCTGACTTCAGACTATACTACAAAGCTACAGTAATCAAGACAATATGGTACTGGCACAAAAACAGAAACATAGATCAATGGAACAAGATAGAAAGCCCAGACATAAACCCATGCACCTATGGTCAACTAATCTATGACAAAGGAGGCAAAGATATACAATGGAGAAAAGACAGTCTCTTCAATAAGTGGTGCTGGGAAAACTGGACATCTACATGTAAAGGAATGAAATTAGAACATTCCCTAACACCACACACAAAAATAAACTCAAAATGGATTAGAGACCTACATGTAAGACTGGACATTATAAAACTCTTAGAGGAAAACATAGGAAGAACACTCTTTGACATAAATCACAGCAAGATCTTATTTGACCCACCTCCTAGAGTAATGGAAATAAAAACAAAAATAAACAAATGGGACCTAAAGAAACTTAAAAGCTTCTGCACAGCAAAGGAAACCATAAACAAGATGAAAAGACAACCTTCATAATGGGAGAAAGTATTTGAAAACGAATCAACAGACAAAGGATTAATCTACAAAATATATAAACAGCTAATGCAGCTCAATATTAAAACAACAAACAACCCAATCCAAAAATGGGCAGAAGACCTAAATAGACATTTCTCCAAAGAAGACATACAGATGGCCAAGAGCGCATGAAAAGCTGCTCAACATCACTAATTATTAGATAAATGCAAGTCAAAACTACAATGAGGTATCACCTCTCACCAGTTAGAATGGACATCATCAGAAAATCTAGAAACAACAAATGCTGGAGAGGGTGTGCAGAAAAGGGAACCCTCTTGCACTGTTGTTGGGAATGTACATTGATACAGCCACTATGGAGAACAGTATGGAGGCTCCTTAAAAAACTAAAAATAGAATTACCATATGATCCAGCAATCCCACTACTGGGCATATACCCTGAGAAAACCATAATTCAAAAAGAGTCATGTCCCAAAATGTTCATTGCAGCTCTGTTTACAATAGCCAGGTCATGGAAGCAACCTAAATGCCCATCGACAGATGAGTGGATAAAGAAGATGTGGTACATATATACAATGGAATATTACCCAGCCATAAAAAGGAATGAAATTGGGTCATTTGTTGAGACATGGATGCATCTAGCATCTGTCATACAGAGTGAAGTAAGTCAGAAAGAGAAAAACAAATAACATATATTAACGCATATATGTGGAACCTAGAAAAATGGTACAGATGAACCAGTGCTCAGGGATGAAGTTGAGACACAGATGTAGAGAACATATGTATGGACACCAAGCGGGGGAAGCAGCGGGGGCTGGGGGTGGTGACGGGATGAACTGGGCGATTGGAATTGACATGTATACACTGATGTGTATAAAACTGATGACTAATAAGAACCTGCTGTATAAATAAAAAATTTAAAAAACAAAGATATTTAAATTTTACACTGATAGTCTGTTAAACCCGAACTAGTTATCTCTCCATATCTGCAAAAGTCCCTTCCTTTTTTCTTACTTCAGTTAATGAGATCCACCCTCACCATCATTCAAACTAGCACTATCTCTTTCTCTGAGTCTTTCCATGTGATTTCCTCCTGTGCTTTGAATATCCTTCACCCTTAAGGGCCATGGTGACACGTCTCCATCCACATGACACCTCTTAGTTTTCCTTTGAGGAAAAATGAACAGGTTCCCCTCTCTATGCATCCAGACCATTTAATGCATTCAGCTTATTTAGCTGTCGAAGAGTTTATCTTTTCACCTGATTTATGATCTGATCTCAGTAAATGTTGGGATGATTTTGTTCAAATGTCTGGTCTATGTTAAACAGGTGTTTCTTCCCTTCAAAGAATGATGTAAAACTTCAACTCTGCTGCATATTTTAACAAGAGGGTGTCTGATCACTTAGGATGCTATATACTAAAAACGTCAATAACTTTATTATTCATTATAAACTGAGAGTCTCAATGTGGCTAAATCAGCGGAATCACTTCCTTTGGATGGCAACAAAGTGAGTTTTACTTTCTCTCTTTTCCAAAAGTGTATAGTGATGAATATAAAGCATTTTAGAATGAAAACTGGACTAAGACAGAAATTTCTAAATAGTTTATTTCTAGCCTTCCTTTTCTCCCCTTTGTAATTATAGCTGATTGCTCACATTTATTTTTAAGGTGCATATTCTCTAAGATGTCTATAATCATGGAGCTTGCAGTGCTGCCGCCAAGGACAACTATGGTCTCCCTGCTTTAGTTTTGGCCGTGGCAGGGAGTGTGCATTAGAAAAATAATTAGAAGTGAGCTCCAGAGATAACCAACTATAAAATCGTTTGATAATCTGAAATATTTTCACATAGTCTTTTCATTTTAAAGGTGACCTAATAGAAGATAACTTAAGTTTTGAGAATCCCTATTAAACCTTCAGAAAGAACCTGGAAAATGTAGATACCATCAAGAGATGAATTTGAAGTTTGTTCCTCTAATTTAGTAATTTTCAGTTTCCTACTCTTCTCCCAAAGAGAAGATTGGGGCTGGAGTAACTCTTCAGAGGGTCTTGGGAATAAGATGATCAGATAATATTTTATTGATATTTTCCACTTTTCAAAAATGATACATTAAAACGTGAGAACCGAACTCAAATTTCATTTACCTACAATGAGCCATTCAAGATAACGATGCCCCAAACATAGGCTGACCACGTGAGATTCCAGTAACGTAGTCCATGTGAGTTTCTTGTGTAAAAGAGGCTGGATGGAGTCAGTATCTCTTCTAACTGTTTTGTACATGTCTCTGAGGCTAAACAAGCTATCAAGGTCAGACTTGAAATGCGTCAAAGTAAAGTGATCAAATGATCAAGTACTGTGTCATAATACTGGCGTTGCTCCGTGTTTCTCCAACCTAACTTCCTAACGACATCTGACCTCTTTCCAAATTTCTCCTGGACACAGGCCTTATTGAGAATCTCACAGCTTGGCAACAAATCTCATCAACCAGCCTGACCTTCTACTTGACCTTCCAGGCAAGGCTCTTAAAATTTTTCCACTAAACCAGTCTTTTGCTTCCTCACACTGACACACTTAATCTCACATTATCTAGCTATAGTTGCTTTGAACACACCCCACTCCCCAACCCTTCGTATGTGTCTTGAAATTTTGTGAAGTTTTCTGCTGAAAGAACCTGGCCAGCCCTGGTTCTAACTAAATGAACTGAATTCATCAAACCCCAGTAGCACAAGTAACTTGAATCCATAAGTAACTTACAGGCTCAAATTACCCTATGCCGTAAAAGACTAATGAATGTATTTTCTGAGTCTAGTGATAAATTTTTAAAAACACTTCTAGATGATAAATATTTAACCTGAACTAGGAGTTAATGTAAAGATACAATTCAACTAACATTTTAGTTTCTACATCATCTATTTCCAGAGAGTTGGTTTTGAATTTTCTAAGTTTTAACATTTAAGTGTCTATTCATCTAGTCATCCAAAAAAGTTTCACAGAGGTAAGAATGAGCAAACCCTAGACTTTATAGTTAGCATAGAATCAACAGCTGAGCTCCACTACGCAAACAAAAATATATTCCTCTGTCATGTTCTGACCTTCTAACAAGACTAACCTACCACACCTTAACATATGTTCTAATTGCCTCTGGCACTACAGATATAAGGAAGTGATTTGAAAGTCTTCTAATTATCAATGAGTATATAGCCTTAGTAAATTTGCAAGGATTTAGCAGTAGTTGTGTAAAAATTTCATTCATAAAAATACAGATTTGCAGAATTCTTATCATTTTGATGACCTTTATTGCAGCATAAGAAAATAAAACCCTGAACTATAAGTTGAGTGACAACTTTTTCATTTCTGATATGGATGGTATGTAGCTAGTACCACTCTAGATGCACTGAAAAGAAGCCGTTTCATCACATAATAATAGATGCTTCAGGGCATTTGGTCTTAATTCTTTCAAAGAATCTTGGTGGAAAAGTACTAGTTAAGGGACAAGGACCTGAAATCCAGGTAAAATTCTTGATCAAACTATGTCACCATCACAATCTGTTGAGCCTTAGGTATAGGGGATACCTAGAGATAATGTCACCCTCTGGGCAGCATTACTGACAATTATCTTAATTACTCTTATTTATAGACTTACTGTTCCATAACACATGGTCTTCTGGCAGCTACAGGGAATGCTGTTAAACTACTGGGAAATGCTGCTGGACTGATCTTCATTAACTAACTTTTATCATGTGAGCCTAGTGTCAAAAATCTTTGAATGGCTCCCTGTTTCCAAGGACCGGATTCCTTAGATATCCTTCAAGCCTTGGTTCCACATTTCCCTCCACATTCCTTCTTTTTCCCTAATGTATCCCATAATTTCCCTCCTTGCTGTTCACACTCATGGTGTTCCTTCCTCTATGACACACGGTCCTCCATCTCTCCTGAATTAATTTTTTTCATCCTCCCTGAGCCTGACAAGACTCCTCTTGGCCACCTCTCCTCTAAAACTAATGTAAATAGACCCACAGACATAGAAAACAAACTTATGGTTACTAAAGGGGAAAGGGGAGGAGGGAAAAAATAGGAGTTTGGGATTAATATATACACATTACCATATAAAAAAGAGATAACAAACAAGGACCTGCTGTATAGCATAGGAAACTATACTCGATATTTTGTAATAGCCTGTAAGGGAAAAGAATTTGAAAAAGAATAGATATAACTATTCTATAACTATATACACAAAACTGAATCATTTTGCTGTATACCTGAAATTTACACAACATTGTAAATCAACTATACTCCAATAAAAAACAAAACAAAACAAAAAACCACACAAAAAACCCCCAACCCCCCCCTCCCCCCTACAAAAACTAGTTTGAAAGTGCAATGGTTCTCTGTGAGAACACTCAGGACATTGTCCTGTTATATTTCTAATTGCACCTCATATTTTCTGCCTCCTGAGTTATTCATACATGTCTTTTCTTTCTTTTATTTTTATTTGTTTATTTATTTTTACCAGGCTACAAGTATACACAAGCAGTGTTTTGGCACATACATTTAGCAAGACAATCGGTGTGACTTGGCATCTGGAAACAAGGAAAAAATTTAGAACATTATTCAAGGGAGTGATTTTGGTCTATAAACCTAACTAAAATTTTGATACAGTTTTCAGGCTATTAATGCCATATGATTGTTGAAAATCACACACTGAAGCAGGGGTCTTGGATCTGAGTCCTAGTTTAGTTTATCTCTTTCTTTCTTTCTTTTTTTTTTTTTCTAGTTTATCTATTTCTTAATTAGATACCCAAGCACATGCAACCACCTTGGCCTTTGGTTCTTCATGTGTTAGCATCCTACCTTGCTTCCCAATATAATCATTCTTTGCTTAAAATTTTTCAGTAGTCCTTATCTTCACCTGAAATTCCCATATAGTTGAATTATATTTTTATCATAATCTGTCACCTACTAGAATATAAACTCTATTTTATATTATAACCGGTTATAAACTAGGATATAAGTATGTGTGTGTGTATGTGTGTGTGTATTTCACTGCTGAATTCTCAATAGCTAGAACAGTATCTCATACACAATAGAAATTCATTATAATTTTGGTGCATGACTAAATGGACAAAGGAACCTTGGAAGTCTAGAACAGAGTTTCAAAACCTCTGCTTTATATTCTCTGCTCTTTTTTCCCAGGATTGTTGGATCACCAGAGAACAATATGCCCTTTTATCTCAGCTCCCTGAAGAAAATGGCTTTCCTGAAATATGATTAAATGTTATGCCCTCAGCTTTTAGAGAAATGTCTATTCGAACAGAGATTTTGTCTTTTGTTATTTCATGACCCCAATTTAAGAAATTTTACAATAAATTTGTCCTTGAATTCAGTGTCTGAAAGTTTGTCTCTTCAATCTAAATTATGCTCTTCTGGTCAGAAAATGAAAACTGAACACGCCAAGCAATCTCCCTTTGTGCCTTAGCTTCCTTGAGAATCAATTCAGTTCAGTGAATTTCTACTTTGGGGTGGTAATTACCTAGGCTCAAGCATCTTGTTATATACATTCCTCTACTGGTTTTCACTAGATTCTGTCATTGAATTGTGTTATATCATAATCCAATAAACTTTATAAGATTCTCAAAACCACTCTGGAAAAAAGCAAGTTATAAATCTCAGATTACTAAAATAAACATTGTTAAATAAATAATATAATGAAATAAACATTGTTAATAAAATACAATGCTAATGTGAATGTTAAAAAACCTAATGTTGATAAAATAAAATAAGCATCGTTTTGTGTGTATCATATTTCAATTAACAGAGCAACCATTCTACTTTCAGTTAAAAAAATGGCAAGGGCAATTGCAGACATCATGATATCTTCCGAGAAAACTTTACAATTTTGGCAATGTTACTTCAAGGATAATGTGCAAACAATTATATAATTCTTTGTATTATGGAGATGTATTCTAAAATATTCAGGAATTTTTCATAGACATTATAAATTAACAAACATGTATATATTTCCAATTTCTACGAGAAATTTGCCTACAAATAAAAAAGAGCTGAAGGAAATATGGCGAGGCAAAATATATAAATTTTGACTTCTTAAAGATATTGAGACTTAAATACTAACCATGATTTCTAGCGATATGCCTGGCATATAACCAATGATGAATTTGGTTTATCTTACATTTTTTAAGGAAAAAGAGGAGAGAAATATAAAGAAAGGTAACATTTGTTGACTATCCACTACCTGTGACATATTACAGTATCTCACTCCTCAGAATGATTCTACAAGGTAGTTATTATAACTCCCACTTCTATAATGACAAAATTGAGGGTTACGAAAGGGAGATTCTCCAGCTCTTGAGAGACCTCGCCAAGATTCAAACTTGAGGCTACTGGACTCCAACATTTATAATCTTTCCCACCTGTATGCCCTTAAAAAGGCCTTGTAATGCTATTTGCTGAGTTCTTATGTTACATAGTGAAATGGTAAATTGTATCCCCCCCCCGAAAGATTAAGACAAAATTTATGTGGTCAAAGGAGTTTGTTATCTTCTCCTTCAGAACAGGCTTGACAGGGATGGACAGTGTTCTCTTTCATGGGCAGGGGAGAGCTATGAGATAAGAGAATGAAAGATAAGGGCAAACAGAATACAGTTCTATAATTATACCAGGCAACTATAGGAATATTTGATTTTCTCTTTTGGTTTAATTGGACTGTTCAGTTTTGTTTTGTTTTGTTTTTTTAACTTTAAAAAAAGTAGTAAACTGACAAAACTCAATAACACATGCTAGTTCTTTTTTAAAGCCAAAGCCATACTTTACAGAACTGAAGCCAAAATCGAAGCCATCCCTATGGAAAGATATAGGAACTGATTCTATATCAGTTGAAATTATCCAAAATTATGTAGATATGGATCTCTTTGAAAATTAGACGAAAACCATGGAAATCTGCTCATATTATGCACATATGCCATTTTTACAAATATTTCCACACAATTTTAGAGACTTTTTAGACACTCATCCAAGGACTCAGGTTAGGGCCACCAAATTAATGGCAGGGAGGTAAGTTACTGGTCATCATATGGAAAGTGTCCAGATTCTTTCTATCCAGGGTGGACCTTTTGATATTTCTGCCTTTGTGAACCAAATTCTCTGTTGCTTTTTTTTTTTTTTTAAACCATTCCTTCTACTACTCCATAAAATCCTTCAGGCTTATTTTAAAGCTTTTGATGTAGCTTAGCTTTACTTCAAAGACAGCATCCCCAGATGCCAACTAGTCTTGTTACTCCAAAATTATGCAGTACTGTCCCTTGTCTCGTGGGTACTGTAACGTAAGGCCCCTTACTTTACGGAGCCCTAACCTCTGTTTCAGGCCTTCTTCATGAGTATCTCAGATCACAGCCATGGTCTGTAACTGGGCTTATAGACCATGAATTTGTGAAAATTCTTGTCAGAGTGCAATTCTCATCAACTGCGTTAAATTATTCCTAGAATATTCTAACTCTTCTCCTGTTTCTTTTTCTTAACATTTGGTATTCTTTCAATAGTTCCAGTCAGAAGTAAAATAAGTGACTGCCTGAAAAGAACATGTGTGTGTGTGTGTGCGTGTGTGTGCGTGTGTGTGTGCGTGTGTGTGTGTTCCAATATAGGTTAATCGGAATCATAAGTCTTTAAATTAAAATCCGAAAAGAAAAGGTATTATCTTGCCATTGTTCCAATTTACTTTAGAATGGATCCTCTCAGTATTATTTCTAAGGAGCTGCATCTCAGGTATTGTTTAAACACCCTATGCAACTTCTTATCTTATTTCAAGCCCCAGTGGCAATTCCTGAACATACCTTCTGTTCCGCTGTCATGGTTAGACTTTGCAGTCGGCCAGTCATATTCCCTAAACTCTTTTCAAAAGCTGCTACGAGGTGAGCCTGTGAACAAAACGGAAGGAACATATCTTAAATGTCAGAACCTTATGTGGATGGATGAAAACCCTTCTCTTTACAAAATGCTTAATTTCAGGTATTCTTACTCTTTAAATACTATGACTGTCATGTCTGGCTTTCAGTGCTGACTCTCCGTTAACACAAATCTTCATCTGTTATTTCTAAACTTCAGCTTAAAAACCAGTGTTTCAATCTTGACATTTAATGAGTTCAACTTCTGAAAGGGAATGCTATTTTGCAAATAAAAACACCTTCTAACTTGCACGTCATGGAGGATAAAGTTCTGAGTTGCCAAGTTTTTAGACTCAAAGCCCAAGAGGAGGTTGTGGCAATAGTCAATGGACGAATGTTCCTCATTTTTATACCTGCATGATGACCTTTGAAGATATTGTTAGCTCCTCTATTGAAATGATGCTCTCCTGCAAGTGCTGGAAATCTGCTGACAGCTATAACATTACCTTTCCTCTTTTTCTACTAACAAAGAATTGAATCGAAAAGAGTTGTCTTCACTTTCCAAACTCTTTCCAATAAAAAGGGCTTTCATTCCTACTTTTTTCCCTTCCACTAAGGAAATGTAGGTAGGCCAGCTAGAAATAATATTCAGTTACATTTTATTTAAGTTTTTGTGGCTCTGGGGTTTTATTTTAAATCTCAGAGAATTATACATATTGCAGTACATAACCGTAACTCTTACAATTAAGAAGTATTTGAAAATCTTATTATAGTTCTAAAATAGGCCAGTTTCTATTGACATGCCATCATGCAACAGCTTGACCCACAGAATATTAGGCATGAAGAGATACGTCAACCTCTCACTGTGGCTTGATGTAGAACCACAGGTATGTTCTCCAATTTTATCGTATCCATAAAAAGATACAAGTACAGAATGTTTTACAACCTACATCTATAATAAACTATGTGTGGGGGAAAATTTGCCAAAAGATTATTTTTTTGAGAGAAGGGAGTGAGAGGATGCAATTAAAATAAATCGCCTTGTAACTCTAGCAGAGCTGAAAGGCTGAGGTACCTATTATCAAATGGATCACAGGAGTCCTAAGAATTAGGGCGCTAGAAGTTTATTTCATTATTAGTAACAGCCAGAAGTTTATTCCATTATTGGTAACAGCTAGAATGTACAAGTCCCTTCCATTAGCATCATGATACAAAGGTGTCTTTGTTCCTAGCTCTGAGCTCATCCTGGGATGCCTTTGTTTTCCTGACACTATAATATAGAGAAAGATGATTTATAGAAGATGCTATTAATCTCCAGTCCATCAGTAAGTAAAACTCTATTCTTTCCTACCTAGCTACAAAACAGAAACAGACTCACAGACATAGAGAACAGACTTGTGGTTGCCAAGGGGGAGGAGGGTGGGGGAGTGGAGGACTGGGAGTTTGGGGTTAGCAGATGCAAACTACTATATATAGGATGGATAAACAACAAGGTCCTATTGTATAGCACAGGGAACTATTCAATATCCTGTGATCAACCATAATGGGAAAGAATGTAAAAAAAAGAATTTCTATATAACTGAGTCACTTTGCTGTACAGCAGAGATTGGCACAGCATTGTAAATCAACTCTTACTTCAATAAAAAAAATTTTTTAAATAACCAAAAAAAGCCTCTATTCTTTTCCACTCCCTTCTCCTTCTTTCCTCCTTTCCCTCTCTCTCAGACACACACATACACATGACCTTGAGGACTGTACTCCAAGGTTTGTTAGCAGGTTTAATCGGATAAATAACACTCTTTTAAAAAAACAAATAGTATCTAATAGTTCAAAACGTTTCCAGTGACAAGGAATGTCATTACATCAGAATTAGTACCCTCAGAAATTAGCATAAGGTTATGTCCCACTTTCTCTTATACTTAACCTTCACACTATGTTAAAGGTGAACAAAATGAAAATGTACAGCTCACTGGTTCATCGTCACGAATATTCATGCACTCAGCAGCCAAGTCAAGAAAGAGGATTTGAAGACCCTGGAAGTCCTCCCTTGCCCCTTCCTCATCTCTGTCCCCTCTCCCTTCCAAAAAGATAACCACTAGAGTGACCTGTGTTATAATTATTTTCTTGCTTCCCTATATAGTTTGGCCACCTAAGCTTGCATCCCTAAACACTATGTTTTAGCTTGGCCTATTTTTAAAACTATCCGAGTGGAATCACATGGCATGATTTTCTTGGTGACAGTTTTCTTTTGCTTAACATTGTATTTTGAGATTCATCCATGTGGTGTGCAGCAGGAGTTAGAATTTGCTGTAAAGCACTGCTCTGTGTGATTTATAATTTATTTGTCCATGACGACCATTAGTGCTGATTCCAGTTTAGACTGTTAAAAATAATCCTGCTATGAAGATAAAATGGGTTACTAAATTCTAAAGCTAAAATTGCTTGTTTTCCTCTAAAACAGAATAACTTTGTTAATATTCACTACAAGAAATGCAAGGCTCTACATAACATTGAAAAGTTTCAATTCTCCCAAATAACTGTAAGGTTTAATTGTTGGACAATGAGTCCTTGAATGTATATACTTATAGAAAATTGCTTCATTTTACCAGCTGTGCATATTTTATCAGTTTAACAGGAATTTAAAATATGACAAAGAAAGCAGGACTGTGAAGAATATGCTGCACAAATATATTGCTTATATTTGGTATCTATGAGTAAATATAAAATGTTCACCATTAGAAGGTCAGTTTTCAATCTTTGGAAAATTGCTCTTCATTAATTATTTACAAGAACATATATAACTAGTTACAAAAGAACATTTTAATTTGAGTCACACTGTTCTCAGTGAAAAGTCTGTTAAAAGTATGTTCGTGAAATGCTGCTTTAAGTTTATGTCCCCTCAACTTAGTTTATCATAATAGCTTTGTTACTTTGAAGTTAATAAAAGGGCAACTTTCGCACCAATTGGATTCATGGAAAGGCACTACAATAGGTAAAATAAAGGAAGGCATTTATACCAGTGATAATCTTTGTCACCTTACTGGAGAAAAAAATGGAATGTAAGACTGATTAAACTACAGGAAAATATATCTTGTCTAAAAACTTTATAAAATGATAACTTTAAAAGAACTGTGGATTTTTAGGGGGACTGTTAATCATAGTTTACATGGTTCTGACTTTTCTCTTAGCAGCTGCATAATTTTCAAGCCACAGTAAAGTTGTATCAATATGTTGATGAACATTCCCTACTTGTGTTAGGTGAAGTCTGTGAAGGTAATAAAATAGACAAGACTGAATACTAGCTAAGGGAAAATATTTTTAATACATATTGTCTTTAGTTTTGGAATCACATAACATAACCTGAATAGACATGTAAAAAACTGTGGTACTAAAAAATAAGATGGAATATCATTATGAAAAATGCCTGCATTGCATTTGTTCATTCAGAATTCAGTGACAGCCCATCAGCCAAATAAAACATACTCTTTACATAGATGTATATGGGGATAGATAGACAGATTAGATAGATAGACAGAAATAGATGACTTTACATTTGAAAATCAGTAGTTAGATGAACTGAAAATGACTCTGAAACTATCATAAATAAGATTTCATATTTCTTTTACCGTATAAAATGGTCCCTTCAGTGTCTGTCATTGTTAATTATGCGCAAAATAGTTTTCCCTTAAAGGAGATGCAGAAAAACAGAAGTAACTGCCAGATTATATAAAAATATTAAATAGAGCAAAGATACAGGACACAATCCCAAGGAAAATAACACCTGAGAGATTTGTGGTTAAAAGACTTATGCACTGAAAGGCAAAAAAAACTTTTTTTGGTTACACATTCATTCAGCAGTATCTTTGAAAAGTGGTAGCAATAACTAGCCTTAGTGCTCATATCCAAATTACCTAAGGGCTGAGATTTGTAAGAAATACATTAAGTGCATCCCACCTGGCTTGGCAGCATGAAGGTATGGGTGAGAGGCCAGGCGGCACCTGGCTGACTGTCTGATGTGACCATACATTCCCGGGGGCCTTGGACTGTGGGGCTCCTGTTCTCTTCCTGTTTGTTGGTGGGGTATTGATTCAAAGAAGGCCAGGCAATAGCGCTGGCCAACATACCCTCTCTCCTTTCTCCAGACATCCTAGTGGACACAGCTCTATAAAGAGGCTTCCCAGGCTTTCTGCAGCTCTGCTCAGAGAACTTCGCAAGGGGAGGGAAAGGCTCAGCGTACCTTCTACTGAATGGAGGTCATATTCTGTCAGGCAAATGAGAGGTGAGCTGACTGAATAACTTTCTGACTTACCACTGCCCCTTTTAACAAAGGGGGAGAAAAAGCAGAGAAACAGATGT
This sequence comes from Lipotes vexillifer, assembly GCF_000442215.2. Taxonomy (NCBI): domain Eukaryota; kingdom Metazoa; phylum Chordata; class Mammalia; order Artiodactyla; family Lipotidae; genus Lipotes; species Lipotes vexillifer. The sequence continues at coordinate 198,886 of NW_006781704.1, forward strand.
TTCAAATTTAAATATTAAAACACAGATTATTGTCTGGACTCCATATAAATATAATCATGCTGCCAGGTCCAAACATGTGACACATCAATTACAAAAAGAAAAAAAACCCCAAAAGCCCAAATTAAGGAAAACCAAATAAGTCCTGATAGAATTATTCATATATTGAGTGAAACTGAATAGCTGGATCTTAAAATGATTACTAAATAAACGATAATAATAACAGTTAATGATATTTTCTACAGAACCAAACATTGTAATTTGTCTTTATAAATCATGGCTATTACAGTTCTATACAACAATGGTCATTGTAGTGATCCCATTTCACCAAAAAGTAAAAAGTTTACTTGTGGTCTGAATAAAATAATAAATAAAAGGCATATCTTTACCTCCAAACAGGAAATGTACAAGATTAAAAAAAATTTTTCACTTACATTGAAGAAACTCGACAGAAAAATTTTTCAGTCTTATAATTCATTTCATTTCTGTACAAGTATATTAAAATATATGCATATATTACATACATCAACAGATGTTAATTCAGAGGCAATGATGTGAAACACACTCTGAATGAAATTTAAATGCAGTATTTCTTAGAACTGAGAAACCAAGTGTTTTCTCAAGTAAATCCTTTGATGACTTATAATGGTGTACTGAATCTAAAGTGACATTTTAAACTAAGTGCTAAAGAGAATGAGTTCAAGATGGTTTGCACCTTATAAATAATTCAAATTTCTGAATGTGTAAAGGAGATTATATCCTTAAAGATACAAAGGAACATAAATATCCATACCTAGTAATTATAATGATACTATTAAATGTTTAAAATAGGACTGACCTTAAAATTATTTTATAAACATTTATACAGGCATCCACTTACACAAGTTCTTAGTTACTGCAATAGTTTTAAAGTAAATTTTGATAAACTGCTTTGTAAAAGAATAGAAGATAATATATATCTTCATTACCTGAATCTTCTGACTTTTATCTTTTGACAGTTTCAGCAATACATTTATCTGATGGTAAAAAGCTTTAACAATCCATATCACCACCGAATAAAAAAAGCACTAAATGGTTCAATAAGATTTAAATTCCCAAGAAATTAAAAACTAGACATCACTTTTAAAAATTGTGATAGATCTTTAGGTGTTTAATTTTTAAACCTGAAATAATTACAGATTCACAAGAAGTTTCAAAGAGAGTACAGAGAGGACTCTTGTACCCCTTTATTCAGTTTGCCTCAATGGTTACATTTTATAAAATTACAGTATAATATCAAAACCAGAAATTCATTATTGGTACACATATGAAGATTCACACATGTAAATAACCACCTGTCATCACCACAAAGCTCTTCCTATTGCTACCCTTTATAGTTACACCCACTCTCAGGAGAGAGGTGACCACCTTCCTTAAACCCTGGCAACCACTAAGTTGTTCATTTCTATAATTTTGTCATTTGAGAATGTTGAAAAAATGGAATTATATAGTATGCGACCTTTTAAAATTGGTCTTTTTTTCACTGAGCTTAATGCACTTGAGATCCATCCAAGTTGCTGTGTGTATTAATAGTTATTTAATTTTACTGCCGAGGGGCAGTCCATGGTATGGATGTATCTATCGGAGTTTGTTTATACGTGGACCTATTAAGAGACATTTTGGTTGTTTCCAATTTTTTGCACTATTAAAAAATAAAGCTGCTATGTACAGGTTTCTGTGTGGGTCTGAGGTGATTTGAGAATATTTCTAAAATGCATTATGAAGTAAAAAAAAAAAAAAAGAAGAAGAACACACCAAATAGGATATATATTAAGCTCCTATCCACGCGCAAAATGTACTACTAATGATAACACACATGTGGACAGGGAAGGCTGGAGATATTTGGATAGTTTTTCCAAGACTAGCACTTTTTAAACAAATTTATCAATTTGGCACCAATTTTTCTAATTTTATGTTTCTTACTTTTTTTTCTTTATCACCCCCTAGGGAGACATTATAGATTTTTTTTTTTCCTAATTGTCCCCTTCCTCCATGGCCATTTTAATATCAGAGATATGCTGGATACCTGTTTATGTACTCTATATATCTGTGCTTTATGCATAAAAAGAGTACTTTAAAAAAAAAAAAGAGTACTTTTTTTTTTCCCACCATAAGAAACACTATTCATGCTTTGACAATCATATCAATGCTCAGCTGAGAATACAAAGTCCATAGTCGTGAAAACACAACAATGAAAATAGTGTGGCATGCATGACTTGAGAGAAGTGGCAGATAGCCAATGGCTGACATCTTTGTAAAATGTTTGGTAACTTTCCAAACAATGGCATCAAGTTGTCCCCCAGGACTGTCCTCCTACATTAGAACTTGGCTCCTTCCGTGTGTATATGTGTGTGTGTGTGTATAAGCCTTTGCAAATGTGTACCGTATATATGTATTCAGGGGTATACAGAAGAACAATGTTGAAAGGAAACACAAGAAATCAATAACCAAGAATGGGAATGGGAATCTCAGAGGGAAAAACAAATATATATCTTTTATTAAACACTTCTTTTAATTTCAGTTTTTCTTTTTAATACAATACTCATGTACATTTGTCACTTGGTATCTGTGGGAGATTGGTTCCGGAACCAAAATCCATGGATGCTCAAGTCCCATAGTTGGCCCTCTGCATCTGTGAGTTCCACATCCAGGGGTTCAACCAACCATGGATTGTGTATGGTTGACCCTTAAACAACACGGGTTTGAACCACGCGGGTCCAGTTATATGTAGATATTTAGAAATGTATGGATCCACTTACATGCAGATTTTAAAAATATCCATGCATTAGTGGACCTGCACAGTTCAAACACGTGTTGTTCAAGGGTCAACCATATTACTTTTTAAATGGAGACAGTATAAACATTATTCGGTAAAAGCCCCAATTCCATTATGTATAGCAGCCATTTATTAATCCAACAACTGATATGTAAGTCCATGCAAGAGACATTTACAAAATAAAACAAAACTCTGAGTAATCGTTCAAGACATTTATATCTTTACTATCCAGTGCATAGGGTCTGTCATTGAGCCTTCCTCATTGCAGACAAACACAACCCAGTGTGTTCCGGCTTTTACACTGCAATATGTCCTCTGGGTACAAATTCAGGAATCTAGACGGGAGTGCTTTATACTACTATACATATAGCCTATAGTATAAAATTTACAGTGGCTTCTGAACTATTTAAGAATTATTCTTAGACAAAAAATATGGGTTAAATAATACTGTTCTCTTCCAGTATTGTCTAAACAGTTCCCTAAAACCTGCTATTATTTTAAGAATCCCCTGACAACATCTATAAAAAATAAATATAGCCAATCCCAAATTCATTTGATTCTCCCAAAGTTAAAAAGATAAAGTCAATTCAAAAACAGTGCTAAAATGAATGCATTGTGAGTGAAATGACTTACTTATATACTGTGGAAGGTACTGGATTGGCCAAAAAATTCGTTTGGGTTATTGATGGTACGGAAAAACCCAAACAAACTTTTTGCCAACCCAATATATTGCACAATAACTTTTATTCTTAAAATATCTCTTATTTAGGGCTTCCCTGGTGGCGCAGTGGTTGAGAGTCCGCCTGCCGATGCAGGGGACCCGGGTTCGTGCCCCGGTCTGGGAAGATCCCACATGCTGCGGAGCGGCTGGGCCCGTGAGCCATAGCCACTGAGCCTGCGCGTCCGGAGCCTGTGCTCCGCCACGGGAGAGGCCACAACAGTGAGAGGCCCGCGTACCGAAAAAAAGAAAAAAATCTCTTATTTAACTCATACCCAGTGAGCCCACATTTGCTCACTCTTGCTGTGCTAAGCTTTGCTGAGCAGATGGAAGAACTCCACGAAGAGCAGAATGGTGAGGCAGGAACAGGCCCAAAGCCACCCGGTGGAAGTGAGCAGACTGATGTTGAGTGAAGGTGTCAGGACATATGGCAAAATAGCGGGAGCTTCCTCACCCCTCACTGCTGCTTCTAACACTGTTGTTCCCTAAGGCCAGGCACAATGCCACATGTTCGCCTTTATTTCTGCTCCTACTCTGAGTATACTCCGGGGCACACTGAAGGATCTTCAGTAAATGTTAATATAACTGATGGTTTTTGCCATCATCATTTTTTGCGATCCTCAGCTGCTTAAACTGCTATAAGGAGGCTACCAAGGTTTTTGAGAGAACTGTAGCTCATTTATAATATAGCTAAGAAACCCAAATTTAGAGAATTAACTGGCTGCTTAACTAATTGTCCAATAAATTGTGCTGAAGGAGACAGGGCACAAGAATTTTTTATACTCCACAGTTAATCACTGTCAACCCCTCATTGTCTTGGAGCTGAAGAAAGTCTTACGTATGTGGGGCTGGGCGTTGGTAACAATGAGAAGTAAGAAAAGAAATAAGACTTGTAGCTTTTACTAATGTTTCCAACTTTACATGAAACAAAAAGCCACTTTAACCACATTGTGATTCCTCATCAATGTGGATTTATGTTTGATTACCCAGCGTGCAGGAAAGTCCCACTATTTACAGACTTAAAGTCTGTATAATTTTGGACATTTAAAGTTTGTGAGTCTGTTACTAAAATTATCCCATTTACTATATAAACATCTGTTTTAATATATCAAAAAAAATCAAAAGTGACTTACATTTGCTGAAAGTTGAGATGTGAGAGTGGCAACTTTTTCTTGTGATGCAACAAGCTCTCTCCGTAGTTTATGGATTTGCTGAATGTAATTAAAAAAAAAAAATCAAATCAATATGCTAGTAGATTTTAACTTATAACTAAGAATTCAATCCAAAAAAGCCAATACTATAATTAGCTCATCCTACCCCCAGTAAATATACATATATATTTTTTCTGGGTCTTTTTATTTTTCTATCCATTTTTTTGTATGTTTATTTTTATTTCCTATACTTTGGCAACTTCTCAGAAGCTGTAGAATATCCTGCAGTCACTGAAAGTTGGCTCCAATTCAACATTTAATGATTCCATATTTGAAAATAATTTTATTTGCTGGAGTTTTAATTCCTTACACTTAGAGAAGCCTTCCCAAGTCTTTGTTATAATGCCCTTTATTCAGTGAGTTACTATGAGCTCTGGGCAGAAATGCTGTTATAGGTTATCCATAGTTTCAAAAAAGGGGAAAAATCAGTAATACTGTAAAAATGGCTAGATAAACCACCAACATAAATATGCTAAAATATTTTCCTGTTTGGTTAGGTCCACACTCAAATAAAAGTGAACCAGAAAAAGATGAGAGTATATATCATACTTAAAATTTTAATTTAAGCACTTTCCACAGTTTAATCTGCATGCTTCATGTTTCCATGAAATATAGACAGTGATTAGTAAGGTTAAGATATTTATAAGCAACTGAGACTAAGTCTACAAGTATACTTCTGGTCTCAAGGGATTTTAGTTACTTAGGTGCCAATCATTCTACTCTGATGATTCTCATTTCTTCAGAAACAAGTCTTCTATTGTTGTAGTTAGCCTTTCAAAACACTACCCTAGTTTGAAAGAGCATTCTTGACACAGTTCATTAACTGTCTTTTTTTTTTTTCCTACCCATTAGATTTTTGTGGAGAAGAAATGGTGGTAAATACTGAAAAGACTCTAAAAAAGAACTAAACTTTAAACTGGGATTAGAGACAGGGGACATTTACATAATTTTAGTAAATGTGATTCCATTTGACTCCTGTCCTTTAAAAAAAGAGATACCCCCAGACCCAAAGAGCATTTGAGCTGCATTCAAATGATGATGACCGCAAATGGTTCCAGAAAGCAGAGAACATCTATTTTATTCTTAAAACAATACAAATTCAAAGAGGCTTTCTCAAATTAATAGTCTCTATTACATGATCAGATTTCCTTTAAAATAGAGTCTAGGAAAACTTAAAGTAATATAAATCATTAAAAAAGAATCATAACCTACTATGGGGCATAAATAATTAAAGGGGAGTTGGATAACTACTAACATGGCAAACAGATGTGGTATTTCTATGCCTTAGTAGCTATACGTATTGAGGTCGATGGTAGAATTTTGCCATGTCCGTGAGATGTAAATAGTTTAGGTTTTTCAAAACCGTATTTACTCTTTGGTCTAGCAATTATAAAGATAAAATTGATATAATTTATACTTTTTCAATTTTTTTAAAATACAGCACAAATTTTACTTTAAAAGGCTAATAAAATAAAACTTCAAAGGGAAGAGTTCCTTTGCAGAGGCTGTTACCAATGCATTTTTCTTTGCTCATGGTAAAACCAATCAAATAGTCATTAGCACACCTTGAATAAAGGCCTAATTAAAGTCTCCCTGCTCTCCTTGGCCAGGACAACTCTTATACAAAGGGAAAGAAAAATAATGTTCTCTCCAGGCTGCAATCTGATTTGTACGTGATTGCGATGAAATATTTGTGAAATGTACGTGATTAGAACAATATACTACACTATACATCAAGTGATTAGAAGCAGCAAAGTCCTGGCACCAAATAATAGAGGGGCTGGGATACTGGTAAATTGTGTTGTGGCGGTCTAGTGCCTCAAATTCAATACTTGCCTTAATCCTATGCACTTAGTCTAACAGGCAGTGGGGGAAGAGACTATAATATAATAGACCACACATTCATTCATTCATCCATCAAAGATTTGTGAGTGCTTACTACTAGAGACAACTTATTAGATGTTGAGTTAAGACTCCAAGCTAGAACATGAGAAAAGAGTTTGCTTCTAAAAACTTCGTTTCATTTTCTTTTAAGAGGAAATATCCAAGACCATCTATCACTAGCTGGGTCACTTCTATTAGCAGTGTTGGAGAGTTATGGGTTGTATCATAGAGCCCTCTAGTGGTCGAAACACTCATTTCATCATAAATGTAAACGAAAACAGTCAAATGTAAAAATGCTACAAGGTTTCTACCTCTGAATGAGCCTTTTCTTCAGCCTGTAAAAGAAAAAAAGGAAAAAGAATTTAACTCTAAATAATTAGTGTCAATTCATTCTACAAATATAAAAGAATAAAATAATTATACTGTGTATTTAAAATGTTATTTTGGTCTAACATAAGAACATGGTAAAATATATGATATTATTAAATTAAAACAGTAAAAACAGGAACCTGTAGGACTGCAAATGAATATTTCGTTATATATAAACCTAATGGTTTTTTAAAAATATCAGTTATTTGATTTATGGATATGTAGTATGTCTTGAAAGCAAAGGATAGAATTAAAAAATGGTGTTACCCTAAGACCCAGACCATAAACAACAAAAAGGTATAAAATTATACTTTAAAAAATATGAGTGCAGAAAAAAATAATAGAGTAGATCTTTTTTTCATACAGATTTTAGGAAATTTATACTCTATGAAATTACAGAGATTTTTAGCCAGGACCTAGGAGTTGGAATTTGATTCTGTGATATATAGATCATAAAGAATGCCAAATAAGACTAGAGGAAAAACATTGACCTGTACTGACAACCACAGAAAATCTGCTGATTAGTTTCTATTTTATTTGCTTTTCTTAGTGATCATTAAATAAGTTTATTGGGCTCCAAGTCAGCAAAACATTAAAACCCCCAGTGGTAAGGCGGTGATAGAAGTGGCTGACAGGGCTTCCCTGGTGGCGCAGTGGTTGAGAGTCCGCCTGCCGATGCAGGGGACACGAGTTCGTGCCCCGGTCCGGGAAGATCCCACATGCCGCGGAGCGGCTGGGCCCATGAGCCATGGCCGCTGAGCCTGCGCGTCCGGAGCCTGTGCTCCGCAACGGGAGAGGCCACAACAGTGAGCGGCCCATGTACCGCAAAAAAAAAAAAAAAAAAGTGGCTGACAAACATCGGCTCCACAGATAATGGAAATGAGCACTGCTGTAGGACCTTGAGGGGTGTTTTGGCCTCAGCTGTAGAAAACTCCTAGCTCTGTTTTTCTTCTTCACGTTAGGCTGCAAAATGCCAGAAAATGAATTATGTGCGCCATTGTATTTGGGAAGCTCCCTCATTCTGGAAAAAGCTGGAGAATGCATAATATTGCTGAACATTACAAGTCTGTTCATTGCCTTGAGCAGATCCAAAGCTGAAAAACAATCTCCTGTCTCCTTTCTCTCCTTTTGAGACATTTCCTGATTAATTGACACAGAAGTACCTAAACCATTTTTTATCTCTTCTTTTCCTCCAGAAAACATAAACTAAAACAAAGTAAAATAACCCTCAGGATATTTTTTATGCATAAGCATCTCTTTTAAACTGGATTTTTTTCTATCCTATATTTTCTTTATTCTTAAAAAATATGTATAGTTATTAATATAGTAGTTAAATGAAGAGTGGTTAACTAGTAGAATCCTAATAGCCTTTACAAGAAAACTGTTTTAAAAACAAATTCTGACATAAAGCTTTAATGTTTTATATCTCAACTTTTTAAAGTGAAGATTCAATATTTTTAAGTTATAATAATTTCAATGTTTCATATAAAGTTTGATTTTTGAATCAGACAGAATGAAGGAATTTTAAGATAAAAATTTCATGGATCAAAAGCTGGAGGTTGTTTGCCTTGAGACATATGGCATGATCAACTTTGACTATTTGGTTTCCCTGGTATTTTGCATATTTACTGCCAGTTTATTCTGTCCAAATCCTGCTTCTAGGCTTGCTAGGATTATACAGAACTGATACTCAATAAGTAACTTGCATATTGAAAAGAGCACTGTATGCTATTTAAAAAAAATAGTCAAGAAAGACAGTCATCACATTTTTTCATTAAAAAAGCCCTGAATAAGTTACACTAGTTACATGCATAACCATCACATATTAATTTTATATATACTGTACAGAATGACTTTCTCTTTGCTGACTTTTCAGAACTAACTTTTTCTTTAATCTTTGCCTTCTTTTATATCCTGTGGTTAGCAATACTGGGTAGGTGTTACCATAAAGTTGAAGCAATGAGCCAGAATATTAATATTTCCTTCAGTGGGTTAGGCATGGATTGATGACATTATGATGGAATATGATTACTTGCCATTTTTAAATGATGGTTTTGAAGCTGGCCCAATGTCCTCAAGGGTGGTAAACAATATAAAACACCTTGCCTAAATAAAAATCTATTAGATGATTCTTTATTCTGTAAGCCATTACTTGGCCATTCATTCATCCTTTCAAATTTACTAATCAAAAAATGTTTACTTTAGTATTAGCTATGTGTTAGGAAATATGCTGAAGGGCTCCACAGTGAACTAACATAGCCCTCGCTCACTCTTATTAAATCAATACAAATTAGATTCCAAGTACAAAACGGGTTCAATACAATTTTTAATATATAGCCTCTCAGAAAACATCTATTGCAAGGATCAAATTTTTAAATGTTTAACAGGACTAGACATACAAAGAATAAAAAGAGCCCTGGGTATTAAAAAAAAATCACATAGCCTTCCTAGGTTATCTGTTTTCCCCACTTTTCATAAAGATATGGATACTGAGGAGTATCTCTTTCCTGCAATAAACACAACAGCACAATAATAACTAACAGTGCAAACTCAGCTTCAGTGTCAGGAAGAGAATTGGAGGCTGGGTCTTGCCTGAATTCACATGCCAACATCTAAAAGGGGTGATGCTGTAAACCTGGAGGAATTTCATTTCCGTGTTGCTAGATATTCCGATTACTTTAAAAGGAATTGAGAAATTTGAATTTTTAGGTAAAACTCCATATTTTTTCAGTGTTGGCTTAGATTTGAAAACAAACACACAAACTCAAAGTTTGCCAAAGGTAACAGCTTGGCAGGTCAGATTGGGTCTGTGATTTCCAACCAGTGTGTAATCTCCCCGGATCTTTCTGCTCAAAAATTCTGTAAGATGATTTACTCAGCTTTATAACAAGGTACTTTGGAAAATTTTACCAAATTATAATTGGTAGAGACTTCAAGAGTTATATGTGAAGAAACAATCCTTTCAATTGGATTTATTATATTGTAATTTGACAGGTAAATGTTCTTTACAACAAGTCATCTTTGTTAGTTTAATTTTTTTTTTTTTTTTTTTTTTGCAGTACACAGGCCTCTCACTGTTGTGGCCTCTCCCATTGTGGAGCACAGGCTCCGGACGCGCAGGCTCAGCGGCCGTGGCTCACAGGCCCAGCTGCTCCGCGGCATGTGGGATCTTCCCAGACCGGGGCATGAACCCGTGTCCCCTGCATCGGCAGGCGGACTCCCAACCACTGCGCCACCAGGGAAGCCCTAGTTTAATATTTTAAATCAAAACATATAATTCTATAAGTTGCATAAATGATGGTGTTAAAGACTGTTTATATTCATTGTTAGGAAGAGCAGTATATTGCCTCATAATGGCAAATAGTGTCTAATAGTCCTTTAAAAAAATAATAATCTTTTTCCCCTAAACACTTTAATTTTTTTTTTTTTTCCACACCGCGTGGCTTGCGGGATTTTAGTTCCCCAACCAGGGATTGAACCCAGGCCTCTGGCGGTGGAAGTGCGGAGTCCTAACCACTGGACCGCCGGCAAATTCCCTAATTATTTTATGAAGGGATATCATGCACAACTGTGTTACTTGCACATGGCATAACTTCAAAAGGTGCAAATCACAAAGACTATGATATAAATGGTGCTCCCATGCAGTTTATAATTTTTTGTAATTTATGGTATATAATGAACCTTATCTTCTCTAACTATTGCAGAAATCCCTTGGGACAGATGGACTAGATCTGGCTGCTGTTTGCCAACTTTATGTTGCAGGTACAGTCCAAAGAAATTTAGCAACTTGCCTGATGTCACACAATAATTCCTGATAGAGTCAGGCAAAAATGTAAATCAACTGATGGTTTATCCTGAGTCCTTAAGGAGGCATGAAGAAAAATGATAAATTGAATTTTCACTTCATAGTTTGAAAAGCACTTTCACAGATATCTTTTCATTGCCAATTAACTATCAGTGCATGATAATGGGGGACTGGAGACAGAAATGACTCCTCTATCACCTGCGATTTTTCTCTTTATTACTCCTCCACATATGCATTTATTTTAATTGTCTAACTACAGGCTGTCAGTTCAATTATATAATTTCCATCATTTCCAATAGAACTATTTAAATTTCTTAATTTCCTAATAATATCACCTTCTCATGTGATTTGATCACCTAATCCATTCTTTTCACACTTAACATGAGGGTCTATTTCATCACATAAATATGTGTGTATAGTTTCTTTATTTTCATCTCTGTGCCTATTTCATATTGTACTCTTAATACTTCTCATTTATACTTTCTAATTTATCCTTATTATTTTGACATCTGCTCCTATAAATCTATAATTTTTTAAATGTACCTCCTTTGTTCCCTGCAAACCTGTAATATCTAGTATAGCAGCCACAAGGCACGTGTTTATATAAATTCAAATTACTTAAAATAAAAGATGCACTTCCTTTGTCATACCACACACAATTCAAACACTCAATAGCCACATGTGACTAGTGGTTACTGTATAATCTAGTACAGGTATAGAATAATTTTATTATCACAGAAAGGTCTATTAGACTCTTGTATACTAATTAGCCATCTGTTTTTCCTCAACCCATGCTCTTTTTCTTCTTGAGTTTTTCTCAGGCTTCATGAAGGTAGTTTCTTATCCAAATATTGTTTTTTATATATTTAAAATATGACTATAATGATGCTGCATCTTTTAATGTTATATAGAGACTTCAATTGCAAGGGTTTAAGTCAGACTATATCTCCCGTCAAGCAGTGGCATTGGCCCAATGGGAGGAACACGACGTATTTCTTTGTGTTTTTTCCGATACATTTTTACATTTCTCACTTCTTTATCCATTTGCCTAAAACAGCAGATTTATCTAAACGCTAACAGAGATTTCATTATTCATAGAATCGATTGGCAATGTTAATCATTAAAAGGAGAAATGATAAGAAAAATATTGCCTCTGCCAATGATAGTCTGATCTTGAGTAACACTTTAAAGCAATAAATATAAAAAGAGGGCCATAACATTTGAACTTAATGAAAACGAATGAAAAAATTAGTATTGCCCTTAATGCTTAATTATTCAGTGACAGCTGAGGCTTTGAACTTTTCATGAACCTTTCGATAGGATTAGGGATTATTCATAGTGCTCAAGACTCAGTGAGATTCATAAACTAAAATATACCCCGCTCTAACCTAGGATGAAGGAAACTTTTCGTAAAACGTAACTGCCTGTAGACTTTTTGAAAATGATGAAATTTTAATAAGTGGACAGAAAACTCATCTTGGCAAAAACAAAATATAATTTCACACATTGGGAAAATACGTTGATACACTGGCATTTCTCTCTTAAGAAATGAAGTTTTTAAAATCACACTCTTTCAGAAGATACAGTTTAAAAAGTCACCAAGCCTTTTAGGCTTTTACCCTTTGGTGTGATCTTCTCAAAAAATGAACTTATAAAAGAAAATGGAGAAGATACCATAGAACAATTACCAGTCATGGCTCAGGGAACCGAACAAGGAAAAGTGGTCAGTATTATAAGATTATGGTGGATCATCATACATGGTTTCAGGGATTCCGAGTCATAGCCCATCCGGTTTTATGAGATTCAGTTTTCTATCCGCTCACTGATTACAATGAGTACATAAAAGTCAAGTGGAGGCACATACAAATGAGCCATAGAAGGGCTGGGAGAGCACCCACCACTTTATCAGTATGCAGGAGCTTAGAGTACACCCTTATTTAATTGCGAGGCTTCTGTGTAAATGCCAACCTATTTAACCATTTGTGTGCTTGGCAAAGGCAAAAGCGTTTTCTTAACAGTCAACACTTACCGTAGAGTAAAGAGAAGAAGTGCTGGAGACCAGTGATAATGAAGAGCCATGAACTGAAGAAAGCAAAAAAGAACAAGAGGTGAAGTAATGAAGTCTGCTCAGAACCACCAGACCTTTACTGAAAAGTGAAGAATACGTGGTTAAGGAAATAAAAATAACATAAGAATCTGAGAACAAGTCTGCTATCATTTTTTAGAGATCGAAATGTTGAGCCACGGAAAGGTCCCTGAAGTGCCTCCTCCACCACGTTACAGAGAAGAACTGACAAGTGCAAGCCCTTCTAGCATGCTTTGCACGTATTGAAAACTAGAGTAAACTGCCACATAATAAATAATCAGAAAATCATGGACACCTAAAGTTGCCACGAAAGTTTAAACTTTAAAAAAACTTTATGTATTTTATATTTAATTTCATTTTTATACAACAAAGATCCATTTTCAATTTTTTTCTCCGTAAACTTTCAGGGAAATAAGCTCTTCCAACGTTATCTGTGATGAGCTGATTATACCCATTCTAATGGAGAAGTATGGTTTCCTTCATAATTTTAGTAACAGAAAGTATTTCTTATTTCAAGGTGGTGCCTCATTGAAATTAAGGATGGAAATTGCATACTGTCTTTTAGGTAGGGGCATCAAAATACCAATCTTAAACAATTAACAGAATGATTTATATTTCTGCAAGTCCAATGTACAATATTAAGCCCAAAAGGTGGACAAAATTGTGCTTAATTATACTTGTAGAAAAGTTCTTCCTCTTTTCATTGTGGGATAATATAAGGTTATTTCTGCTTACTCATCCATTAAATAAACATTAGTCAAATGCACACAATGTGACAGGCCCTTGCTAGATGCTGGGACTGTAAAATTGAATGCCACAATCCTAGGAGCCCAAAAAGAAGTAGAAAGATATGTAACTAAAAAGATAATCACAACAGGGTCATATAAATACTATTAAGAGCAATGTTCTGGGTACTACAAAAGCACCTGGGGGTGCTCACGACCTGGTCTGGAGAGGACCGGGAAAACTGTGTAGGATAGAGGCAGTTGGGATGAAAATAAAGGGATGAATTTGAGAGACACCAGGAAGAACCTCTTTAAAACTGATGTGGGTCAAGAGCGGAATAAAGGACGACTCCCAGAGTCCTAGCTTGAGCAAATCACTCTGTGAGGTGTGAAAAATGCTAGTCATTTTTAAACAAAAGCACATTCTTTCAACTTTTAATAACACTGGTGTGAACTTAGACTGTTAGCATATGGTGCACCAGTAGGAAGGTGGACGATGAATCAGGAGATCCCATTTTTAGCCTTTTTCTGCTGCTTAGGTCTATAACCTTAAAGTTTGTGGCTCAGTTTCCTCATCTTTCACCGTGAGCACTGGGCAGGGAATCAATAAAGTCCCTTACATTTCCTGTCCAACAATTCCTTAATTTTAGAGCATAATTTAAGAATTATAATAATTCAGTATTCAATGTACAGACATCAAAAAGCCATCTTGCCCACTGGGGCTGGCTTTCAACAGTTCAGATTATTTCATTCTCATACACGGAAGGCCAGAATTTCCCAGCATATAAAGAGCATTTGCTCTGTCAATGAGGCACCCTAGGAAGCCATCAGTATGCTTAGCAAATCATTTTTCCAGTATTATAAGAGGCCTGTCTGTGAAGAGAGTGATGGAACCATTTCAGAAAGGTGATGACTTTACATTTCAGATTAATTACATTTTGTCTACACTTGAAGCAATCAGCAGACCCTCAGGGTAGAATTCACTACCTGTCATGGTGAATTCAGTGGTTTGGTTAATATCCCAAAAGGCAGTGGCAACTACGGTCAACTGATTTAGTACCAGCGTGTTAAATAAATGTACAGCGGTGACCTGAAGACCGGGAGCCAACTTTTACAGCTACCTCAATTACAGTCAGAAGATACTTTAAATAGGAAGGTAGGAAGGGGAAAGAGAAGGGAGCAGAACTATTCTTGACTCTGTTTTCATCCTTGGAAATTACACATACAGAAATCAGGACTAATAAAGTTACAAAACTAGCTCATGTTCATACCACAGATAAATGGATGACCAGAGGTTTAAACCCTTGGTATGCTTCAAGATCTAGAGTCCCCTTTTTTATACAGACTTACTAAGGACTAGGATAGTAGGGCTGATTACACGTCTGATTTTATTCTAATCTATTTGAACTTCTGTGTTTACCTTTATTTTATCCTTAGCTGATATGCTTTATAATATGTGTGCCACAATTTTCCTGTGTGGGTACTTAAAAATCATTCATTAAATCAAAGAAGAAAATCTCTCAAATGTTATCATCAAGTTTGACATTTGAGGTTATACAGTTTAGAAAATTACATACATTTGAAAATCAATTAAGCCTCCTGAGTTTTTCAAAGAGTTTTTGTTATAAAGTATTCATGTAGAACTTTACAACTACAAAGACATTTATTAGGTCAGGTGAGAATCTTAATGTAATGGATAAGGAAATGTAACTTACAAAGCAAAAAGCAGGCACAATACGAATTCTAAAATAATATCATAATAAAAACTAACACCAGAGGGAGTTTCTGAGAATAAAAGTCGGCAGCATGTGGTTGTTTCATAAGAGAATTTTTTCTGGTTTATGTATCTTTTATGGTTTTTAAACTGAGGTGTCAAACAAAACAGTCACTTGGATATTTGGCACACCAGGGTAAATAGTCTCTAAAATTACACAGATTTCTGTATGAGAACACCAGACTTACTCTGAACTGCTCTGTAGCCAAGTATTAAATGAAACAATTTCTGGCATATTTCCAAATACAGAAAGAAACAGAAGCTAATGCAGACTAAAATTTCTTCAAGCTTCAGGGCTCCCAAGTGAGAGTTATACTTATTTACTTTGTTGAGGGAATCCTTGTGATGTGAGTGATGTGATAGTTTTCATGTCTGAGTTAACTAAAGTAACTTCATCTTTATTTCCCTCGATGCCTACCTTCTTCCATGCTGTCCCTGAATGAGCCTGAATGGCTGATGGCCCGTGGCCTCTCCTCCAGAGATGTGGCACTCCCACAAAGCTGGGAGTCGTCGTAGAGATCAAAGGATGAGTCTTGGGCTGGGATGCTGTTTGAGCGCATCATGCTGGGCCCAGGAAGGTTAAATTGAGACAGATTTGTCGGGCTCACTGAAAAACAAAGCACACACAGCCTATTATTCTGGGATGTCTGCCTCTGAAATTTTCAATAGCAGTTACAGTGGAGTCCTCTTTTTTTCTAGCACTTTCATGGCAAGCAGTATGTCAATTTTTAAAGCAGTATTAAACAAAACCATCGAGTCACCTCTACTGTTTTTTGCTAGAAATAACATGGTATTTCCTGCTGCCCATTATGAAGAAAAGATTGTGTTCCTAGAAGCTGCACATTTCTTTTTAGAGAAAAATAGATCACTTTAATGGGGAAAGCAAAAATAGAAAGGAATATAAAATACAAGAAATTTAAATTTCCCAGGAAGAAACGTTTGAAGCTTCCAACCAAAGACTTTCAGTCATTTTGAGTTCTAAATTTTTGTCAGTTCATAATCAGTACCATCATTATTATCAAAGTTAGGTTATAATACAGGCAAATAAAAATGAAATATAATCTAATGTATGTGGTATCCATAGCTCATCGTGAGGTTAATCACATAAAACTACTTTCTACTGTGTCTAAGATGAGAATGTCACGGTGACACTGTCAAAAGTCATAAACTTGTTTTTCCAAAGCAGTACCTAAGTCTGTAATTTGGAATATGAATTTATTTACCTAGTGCTTATTGCCAAATAGTTCTAATGACACTCAACTTTTTAGGCCAACTGATAATCATCAATTTAAAGAAAGATGTGGTTGACTGAATATGCTATTTTTTTCTGTGACACAGAGACTACATTTCTTAATGTAATTACTGGATCTCAGAACAAACTAAAATAGGAGGAGTACATACCATGAGATAACTTAAGGAGATTATCTCCTATTTTCCAGGCACTATGCTGGATATTTTACAGGTATTAATGAATCAATACACAGAACAACTCTGATACAGCTAGCTATGAATTACAGTAAAAAAAGACCCAGAAAAGAAATAAAAAACCTAAGAACTGTATCTATGTGTGCATATGTGACACATAATAAAGAAAGAAAGAAACTGGGGATTTGCAAAGTCCCCAATCCATTGGAAGGAGGGAAGAAAGGATGGAAAGAAGGAAAGAAAGAAGAAAAGAAGAGAGAGCGAGAGAGTAAGAGAGATCTTTCAGGCACATTCCTTCAGTCAGCAGTGACAATCCATCTGATTGCCTGAGGACAGCCAAAAGATACTCCAAAGGACATTCTAGACTTGAATGTTTATGTTTAAGGTATCTGGATTGGGGTAAATCAGACTCTTCTAGGTCCACAGTATGAATTGACTTTTTGCTAAATAAATGAAGTATTCAACGCAATGAAGTGCATCATTTTAATATATGTATATAGAGGTTAGAAAGACATTTCATTCATTGTTTGGCTTCGCATAATTCTTACAGAATGGTTGCAGAGATATCCAAGTAAGTATCCTTCTATAATTTTAAAACATAACACTCAGCTCATTCAAAGTGAAATAGTAATGAGGATTAGGGTAGATTTTAAAAGGAATAGTTTGTATTTATAAGCACTTCTGATAGCTTCTCCATTGGAAATATATTCATTTTATTTAAGGATGTTCAATTAAGTTAAAATCTATGACGGGTTTGCTTTTTTGTTATTGTGGTTAAATAGAAAGATAAATATGGCAAGATCCCTGGCTTCAAGAGTGACCTCTAGGGGAGGTGACTGAAAGGTAGAGAAATTAATAACATAGAATAGACTGAGAAAAGTTATGCAATAGAAGACAAAAGTATGACAGACAGAATTTTTGTAATGGGACACAAATTAGTACAGGGCTTCTAGTGGTGGCTTTGCTTTCCATTTGCTTTAGGCAAATACCTCCATTTCTACCCTTCAGTTTCTTCATGAATTAAAAAATAAAAATGGCAGAATAAATGGCCTCTAAGACCCATTCAAAGCCAGGAGAAGACATGTAAACATTTCTAATAGGACAGATATAGGTGTGACTATGTATTAGGGAAAAGAGGACGACTGACTTTGTCTTAAGCTATATATCATACCAAAGGCACTGTTTTTATTAAATTATATGTTTATTTGTAATGATTTGAGGAGAATAGGAACTGACAGAAATATGGAGTGGGTTTTTAAATACCTCCAAGTTGCCCCTCGACTTTGCTGCCACATCTAGACACATCAGTGAGTGAGTTTATGATGTTGTTTTAATAAGAGTTGTCATATGTAACCTAATTTTAATTTATTTTGTGGAATTTGGGAATATAACTGGGAACTAGGTGGAGATTCAAGAAATGTTTATTTGATCATTTAAAGAACTTCAAAAGTGTGATATATCTAGATTTAGGTAGTTTCTGTCATTGGTGGGTTTAGAGGAGAAGCTAGAGCTGTCATTAGAATTTACATAATAGGTGCACGATTGAACCAGATGTAGGTCTCTTCCAACTCTGAGATTCTATTCTTCCATAAGTATGGAAGAAAGGGCTTAATTCTGAATGGCTTGAAGGGTGAATATGGAGAGGGGAGTAGAAGGACATTCGAGGTAGAGGGACCTTTGGGAGTAAAGCAAAGAAACTTCCTATACAAAGGTGTTTAAACATCACTCTGTAGGAAAAAGGGTTCATCAAATATACAGAATTTGAAAGTGACAGGTTTATAATAATGCTTCTACATGGTGACTCTTGAGGCAAGGTGAAAAATGAATCTGAGCAATTATCATCACTTGTGGGACTATGACAATGAGTCTCACTAGGTTATGGGATGCCTCACAAGGGCTGTGACCAATAGTAAATGAAACTGCATCCAATAATTTATTATTTTTTTATATAAATAAATTCTGTTATGCTTTCTTGGGTAGGAATGGTTTCTAACATAGCTATCATGCCAGAAACTATATAGAAACCAGAGTTTACTTTGGCAGTAGCTCACAGTAGTCTACTAATAATGACATAATAGTAGTGATCTTAAATTTTAAATGTTTGTTATATATATGTGATTTTTACAGTAATATTTCTAAAAATTTTATGTCAACATATTTTAATGGGTAAGGATAAAAAACATGGATACTGCAACTCTTGAATGTTAGTAATAATCACTTATCTTACTGATCATTCAGAAAAAATAATGATCAAATTGAAAACAAGTGATGACCAAAGTAAAATGTAGGACAATGCTATCCATATTCAAATTAAAGAGCTATATTTGATATAATTTTTAAATTTAATAATAAAGTAACTCTTATTTATGACTGCATTTTAATAGTATCTACTTTCTTGCCTAATAATTATAAGTTCCAGTGATCTGGAAATACAACCCAAATTCTCTAAAAGTAATTTTCATGATTTTAAAATTAGGCATCGTTTTCTCTTGTAAAATGACACAACATAGAGATCTCAGAACACCTGATTTGAATCCACATATGCTTATAAAATATGGCTAGGCACATGAGAGTGTGTTGACATGTATGGGAAGACGTTTCTTCATAAGTCCCACTGGGAGAAAATGTTGAGAGATTTGAGTAGAGGCAATAAGATCAATTTGAAATCTACTGCAATTGTCTCTGACAGTGTGTAAGACATCGCTTTCCAATAAAAATGATGATGTAGCAGAGTCCCCCAAGTCTGATAATCTCCTGTGTCTTTGCACACATTAGTCATGCCTCACAATATAACCTAGGTATTATGAACCCATTCAACAGATGAGAAAGTTGAGGTTAAATGACTTGCTAAGATCAGACATAGTAAGTAGTGAGTTTTTTTTCTTCTCAAAGAAAGATGGACTAGATAGAGTCAGAATAACAACAATGGGAAAATAATGGAGTGGGGATTCAAATACTCAAATTAATGTCAAGTAATGAAAAGACTGACAGGAGCCATGAGATACCCAGCAAACTTAGCAAACTAGGTGACATGGGTTTGATTCCAATGTTGCATAAAATTAGCTTTTGTTTCATATGCCTATGACTCTATAAAAACATTTTTATTTCATTTTTTGAAGTCAGAGTTTTAAGCTTCCTGCTGTGTTTTATAACTACAACTCAAAGTAAAAGTTATACCATTCTTTGCCATTATGAGGCAAAGAAGTCTCATCATTGTGCAGGTTTAGCAAGAAAAACTTGGTGTTTGATAGATATTCATTAGTGCATGTGGAGCCATGACCAAAATAATTTGTGTTTTTCATTGCCAAAAGCTCTATTCTGTATAGCAGGAATAGTTACAATAGAAGAGAAATAGCTTTGACTATCCCTACAGGGCGGAAAGTTGAAAAGCCCAAATTATCCAAGAATTTGGACAATCTGTTGGTCTATCATTAAAAAAAAACTTCTCAAGTGAAAAGAGAAAAAAAATGATACTATTTTATATGTGACTTTATAGAAAAGCAATCTGTTTTTAAAAGCATTGGATCTATTAAATGATAACTGTCATGTTTAGACTTTATTTCATCACTTTCCCTGTGTTTTCTATGACATTTACACAAATGATTTTATATTTCATACAAATTATGCTAAACACAAAGTAATCCAATGGCTCAAATAGTCATTTCTTTTCAGTGCATTTATCCAAAAATGTTCACAGGGTATTATCTTAATAGGAATTCTCATATGCATTTTAAGGAGAGTTTTAACTTTAAAATGATCAAAGAAGTGATCATGGAGTCATGGAATCACATATTTTTCTTCTTCCTAATTATTTCTATTTTCTACAAAAAGATAATTCATTTTCTCATAAGGATTAAAAAAAATTAAACAGAAAATAAGGAGGTGTTTTACTGGTTTTTAAGAGGACTCTGAGAAAACCCCTAGACTTAAAGTCAGGTGTTCTGGCATCAATTACTGCCTCTGCCTCTTACAAGGGGTGAGCCTTTCTTTTTTTTTTTTAAGTCAAATAGTCTCTTTTTGCCTCTGGATCTTAGACTATAAAATAACAACAGTATTACCTATGTCAACTTGTTGTCATGAGCAATAAACTGTTTGGAAATTATTTTGTGGACAGTAAGCATACAAATAAAGGGTACTGTTAAGGTGTCTTTAACTCCTCTTTAAATGAACCATTCTATGGAGAGATGCCAGGGCTCCTGGGAGAGTAGGTGGTGAAAGGAACAAGATGAAACTGACGTTTTAGAATATTTTACCCAAGTTGGAAAAGTGGTATTTTCCCGTTGCAGAAGATGACATGGCAGAAGGGGAGACCAGGGGCGACTGATTGCCAGTGTCCTGCAGCCCTCCAGTAGAATGGGAGCGTAACCACTCTTTGCCCTCTTCTTGGTTGGCCTGCCGAGATGACGGGGTATATCTGCAAAACAGCACAGCTAAGACACTTCAGCACATCTGCAAGGGCAAGGCAATATTGAGACGAGAAAACAATTGAGAGGAGCTTACTAGTCAGACTGAGCAACATTCTCAAACAGATTGAATCTAATTATAATTGCTTAGTTCTTCCAGATGATTTGACACCATCTGTTTGAATCTCACAGGAAAAAAAATAAAGGATTTTGAAAAGAAAATTATGCTTCTGTGAGATATGTAGTTGAAAATCATAAGCAGTGAGCAGACAGCCAGGTTAATTGAGAAGGGCTCAAAAGCACAGTGTTTAGAAGGATATGAAGAGGGTGAAAAACAGACTAAATATGGTGGACAGTAGTAGGCCAGAAGCCAAGGGAATTGCAGTGATGCTCTCAGGAAGACATAGGAAATAGAACACAAATTGACAGATCATTTTTTAAAAAAAAAGCAAAAACACTTTTTTGGTTAAAATGCCACTTGACACCATGTCTGGATCTTTTTTTAAAAAATGGAGAGAGAAATGGGCATCCTTTATTGGAAAATAAATTTCTGGAATGAAATCTTAGAATGGAATAATTGCAAGCTGTTTGCTCTTGCTAAGAAAGTGGAGAGGAGGAGGATAACAGAGAAAGACCTATTTGGCCAGAATTCACTTTTACCAGAGTAAGTCACTTCTTAGTACCAAAGAGCAGTTGACTTATGTTCATAGAGTGTTATATCTCTATTCATAGTTCCTTCCATATCTTCTCATCAGATAAAAGTGTACAGTAAAGGATGGCCATGCGTTAAATTTTCATTCTATTTTTTATGAGGAACTGAATAATTATTTTGATATTATGATGTAATACTAGACTAATTCATGTCTATATTGATCTGATAGATACCAGCACTCCTGAAAAATAGAAAATAAAGCTCTTCTGAGTTTTTACCAAAAAGATTCTTTACAAATTATACCTTAATTACAGTATTTGTCATCTGACGATGAAAATATGTTTTCTTTGATTCAAATTAGAGCATCCTTCAACTTTTCAACATTCACTGGCCACATCTGTAGACTATATGGGGTGAGGTTTTGCAAGCATATGCCTCCAAGACGCAAATGTTAGGAAAATTAAAATTTTGTTTTAATTTTCAGAAGTGAGTTCTGAATTCAACTAAAAGTGGCTGCCCCCCAAATAATGGCTTTTACATTAGATTTAATTTACTGAGTTTTGGCCTCTAACAAAATCTCTACCTGAGGGCCATCTCACCAACTCCTCAGGCCAGAGAAAACATCGGGATTAAAAGTGATTTCATCCTCAATGTCAGGTGCTTCTTTGCGAACAAAAAAGGAAAGAGGTAAAGAGACAGCACAAAAAGTTTACGTAACAACAGAGAAAGGCAGCAATTGTGCTGAGAGAAATATATACCTTAGTCCCTTTTTGGGTAGTGTATTTCTGTCAAGCTGCATGCTGTTAAAACAAAGAAAACCCCTAAGGACATAATGTAAACAAAACTTCGAAATTACACATCCAACATAAATGGTTCTGTTTGAATTACACAAAATAATTCTTTTTGTAACACATATTTAATGCTTAACTCATTGGAAAAGGTCAACCAAAGGAGACCAGATGTCCATTGTTGTGACACCTTCGATGATAATTTAGTGACAGGACTACGAGAAGATAGATTATATGTTAACATAATTCTCCTCTAGATTCTATTTACCTAGTCCTGTGGTAGTTTTTCCTTCCCCATGCAAATAACTAGACTTCTGCTATGATTTCACATGCAGGAGAATCATAGAGGAGGAAATAAGAAAGATCTTCTCTGCCTAAGTTAAAGTGACAACTTCCAATGGACAGAGAAGATATAAAACACCTTTTAATACTTATTTTTTGTATTCAAACGATCTTTAATAAAAATAAAGGCAGATGTAATCCCACTTACACATAAGAGAGGAAAAATAATACATAATATCTGCTTGAAATGTAATGTTTCTGGCATCATTTAAATATTTTAAGGAAATTAAATGACGCCACATTTTAGAAATTATAAATTAGATGTTTAAAAGGCTATAAGTTTTCAATTTCCATTTTTAAAAATTCCCATTTGGTCTTAGAAGGGGAAGAAAGAATGTGTCTGGAGAAAATGAGAAGTGGCCTTCCTAAAAACAAAGGAAGAGGGTGTCAACAACTAGGTGGGATAAGTCTAGGAATTTCTGTTATAATCTTTGATGTGGCTAAGCAAATAATAAAATTAATTTGAATTTGCAGAATGATATATCTCTTCCATTAGAACCTCAAGTGATCAAAATTAAATACACATGATATGCATAATGGGGATGATACAACATGAATGCAAACACATTGACTTGAAATTTAATCACTCAAACTCAAAGCTAAAATGTTTTCGTCTATGTGTACTCCATTATTTAGCACTGAAATAGAAAGCATCCAAAAGCATCATACAACTTTTATTTTATGTTTTGGGAATGTCCACATAGGGTAATT
Organism: Lipotes vexillifer; assembly: GCF_000442215.2. Classification (NCBI taxonomy): domain Eukaryota; kingdom Metazoa; phylum Chordata; class Mammalia; order Artiodactyla; family Lipotidae; genus Lipotes; species Lipotes vexillifer. The sequence continues at coordinate 222,591 of NW_006781704.1, forward strand.
ACTATATCATGTAGAGGCCAGTTCTAGCATACATCGTGACTATAGATGTGTTTTTAGTAGTGTAGATAAACCAACAAACAAAAAGGAATCATACTGAACAAATATGAGAGACCTCTAAATATAAACTACACAATGCTGAAACATTAATACAGTCATAAGCCATTTTAAAGATTATCTCTTTCATGTGTGCAAATTTATTCAATTTTAACATTTCAGAGTACACTGAAAACAGGCATTGTTTTGCCCATGTTATTAATTGTATAAACATTATGTGTTTGTATGATACAGAGAATTTAATGAAAGAAAAATCAGAAAAAAGTTTAAGTTTACCAATATAAGTTAAAACTTTAAGCAGAAATATCTATTTGAATCTGGATATTAATGATTTTATAATATAGACAGTTTTCACAAACCCTGAAAAGTTGAAAACTCTTAGCCTGCACAAGTGAAGGAGGAATTTTAACCAACAGTCTGAAGAAGACAGGCACTGTTTCAGTGCACGGTTATAAAGGCAGGGGAGCCAGGTCTGACAGTTAAAAACAAGCCAGAAAATTTAAAATTTGGCTACAACTTTAAATTATTTTTAAGGTTTGGTTTGGTCACAAAAAAAAAATGAACAAAACAAATGTGAACTATTAATAGTTATAACCAAAGGCCACCAATGATCTAGAGCAGTTAGAGGAAAAACTGTTAAAGAATTTGTTTGTTTGTTTGTTTATGATATTTTAATGAGGAGAAATTTAGACTAAAATTAAAATCTGAATGAAAAACTATTTAACAGTACTAGGATAATGAGTATCAATAAAGTCTTCTGAAATCATAAACAGGTAAGTCATGAACTTACATACATCTCTATTATATCTTTCTAATTACTTTGTCTTAAATATTACACTTTGGCACATTTTCTCTTAGGCATGGCTCTTTGGTTTCCTTGATGTTCCCAACATTCTGCGGACTTAATTATGATTAAGCCAGGATCTCTGATAGGATCTAATTTTCTCTTCAAGGGGTCATAAAGTTCTTGGGTGTACTTTCAAGGATTAGAATAAATTGCTATTGCTTGCAAATTTGGTCGCAAGAAAGAAAAGGCACAATTTCTTATATCAAAAATTATTTCAATCTAGTAATCTATTGGAAGAAATTAATTAAATGTTTATATTATATAATATACCTGTGAAGATAATTTGCTTTTCACAGTTTAATATTCATCAATATATTTTACTAAGAATCAAGGGCAGAACATTCATTTATTCAAAATTAATTTATTTAAAATTTATTTTAGAAAAATTATTTATCTGGCTATTTATAATACATCCATCTGTAAAACTGGTCTATTTCAAAGACTGAAAAAAAGAAAAAAGATTTGCTTAAAGAGAATACATAACTGTATATTTGCCAGTGTATTTCTATAGTGAGACTATATATATATATATACTGACTTCTGCTAAAATATAGATCAAAGTAAAATATTAACATTGCATTTACGTTGCATAAAACTCATCAATCTTTTTTTTTTTTTTTTTTTTTTTTTTTTTGCGATATGTGGGCCTCTCACTGTCGTGGCCTTTCCCGTTGCCGGACGCGCAAGCTCAGCGGCCACGGCTCACAGGCCCAGCCGCTACGCGGCTCACGGGCCCAGCCGCTACGCGGCATGTGGGATCCTCCCAGACCGGGGCACGAACCCGTATCCCCTGCATCGGCAGGCGGACTCTCAACCACTGCGCCACCAGGGAGGCCCAAAACTCATCAATCTTAACATCCGGTTTTATTTGAGGGTTACTTGGTTACAGATAATTACTTGACCATTTTTCTGTATTTTTAATGTATCAGTGCCAAAGAAGTAGGTTGATGGTTAAACGGTCAACTTGTTGCAGTCATATTCATGATTAAAAACTAATCAGTATTTTGGAGGTTGATTCTGGTTAACAAGCAATAACCTATTTGCCGTGTGCTTAGTTTGAGGTGATATGTCAGCATCAATAATAGACTGAACAAAAGTTTGGGAAAGGTATCAGGCATTTTCAGTGACCAGTGGTGCTTTCACAAATAACTCAATTGAGATATACAGCCAAGACCACTTCTGAAAACTTTAGGTGTGCCAAGAAACACATAGCATTAAGTTCATCAGGAAAAAAGGGGCAGTTTTAAGACATGTGCCTGAGGGAAAGA
>NW_006781704.1:224806-264601 GCF_000442215.2 Lipotes vexillifer
GAAAGAGTCAGCACCAAAATATCTCAGAAAGGATTTTTTAGGGAAGAGAATCTACAGCCATTTTGGTCAACAGAGATGCTTTCTGGTAAGTATATTAGGTAAGGAATGCTTCATTAAGGTCTTCATTTTAAGTTTAGAAGAAAACAGTAATTCATTAAATCAATGAGAAACACCTTGTAATGTGGTTTATTTTTAAAGGGCCTACTAAAAATGTCACCAGTGTTGTAATTTTCTCTAAGGATTCATATCTGACAACTGATCTTTCTTCCACTTCAACTAGGATTCCCAGCGATCCATTTGCTATTTTTCCATGGAAATACTAATAAAGCCAATTGAACATTTTACTCTGAGCATAATTGTAGAATCCATTTAAATTTGGTCTTTAAAAATGCTTAAATTATCCTAAGGAGCTGTGCTGTCCTGGAGCTCAAGCCAAATCACTGACATGTCTTGAGAAAACATCATTCAATACATAAATACATGCTATGAATTTTATTTAAATGGCCTATTGGGCATATATGTATGCATTCATATTAAAAAACTAATTATTCAATTTTTTATGGATCCTTAATGGTTTTTTCCTTCTACAAACTTGGCAATGAGACCAAAGAAAAGGCCCAGCCAGTCTCATCAATCTGATGTCCCTCTGCAAAGTGGCACTGAAATCAAGGGAATTGAGCGGGGTGTGGGGAGAGGTAGGTACAGTGCAGGGAGGAGGGGGTGAGGACTTCATCGACGCCTCCAGGAGAGCTCACCTTTCTGAGAGAGTAGATCTCACACTACCCGTTCTCATGAGCAGGCTCTGCACCTCGTGAGTGCCTGTGGTCAGTCCAGACAGGGAGCCGTGGTGACTGAGGGGGAGGTCAATGGACTCAGAGCTCGTATGGAGGCTAGTCATGGACTGGTAACTTGGAGTGTCCTTGCTGCCAGCAGAGGAACTGCTGAGATTGGCAGCCCACACGAGACCACCTGATGTGAAAGAGTGAACCGATGCTGGGCTGGAAGCCAACGAGTGACTTAAGCTTATAACATCTGTAGTTAAGTCTGAGGGTTTATTGAAGAGAGGGCTGCTGCTGCCACTTAGCCCACCAGCACTGCCCATGCTGCCCGTACCAGACGACGGTGATTCCAGACTGCCTTGCCGCGCTAATGTGGTACTAGGACTGGGCATTACAGAGGAGGATTTCACACCCTCAGTATTAGGTGCAGAGGCAGATTTGCCACCTGCCTTGGCACCAAACAACCTAAAAGAAAAACAAATAACAACTTCAGTTGTTCCGAGAAACTAATATCCACATTTAATATTTAGGGTTACAGTACATAGAGCCAAGTGTGCTTTGGTGGACCGAGCTACCGAGCACTTCCTGTCTCTATGTTAATGAACTTGATAAGCTTGAACTTCTAGTGCCAAAAATCTCTCATATCACCAAAAGGGTAAGTTGGTCCTGGGCTGCCACCCCAGTGGCGGGGGGACATGGGCCAAACAAAAGGAACTGTAAATCAAACATGAAAGTCCCTGGTTTTCACAATTAAGCGATCATGAGAATCTTTTGCAAAAATTAAGTAGTTTGCACGTACTTGCTGCTACCTATTTACTGAACCATTATAATGAAACAACTTCTGCGCATTCGGTATATAACATGGAAATTATTTTTCTTTTCTTTTTTTCTTTTCATTTTAAAGTTTATTCAAAATCTAAAAGGAATGCTTAAGGCAAGGTTTAGGGGTTAGGTTGTATACCTGGTGGCCTGATTGACTTTCAGAGAACATTTGGTTAGAAACAATATTGGACACTGACAGCAACATGTTGGTTTGTCTGTATTTTCCCCAAGAAAGACCAAAGGGTTTTATGTCAGTTGCCAGTGCTATTCAAATACATATCTGTAATAGTGATTTGAAACACAGTTGGTGTTAAGTTAGATGCTGGAGTTTAGTTCAGAAAACATTTTAGTTTTGTAAATGAAGCAGATGATATAATCGAATTTATGTAAATATGGAAATAAAGTGACATGAAATAATGGCATAACGATGACTAATTAAGTTGCAGTGGAATCCATATTTCCTATAGTGAAACATTTTGTGACGAATATGAGAAATTGTTTCATAGGTAAAGGCCACTGGAGGGCACCACTGGCTTCTACTTAAGCAACAGAGATATTTACTCCCACTACTAGCGACTGTTCTTTGCAACGCGAGGCAACATTTCAAAAAACCAGCTCTTCAGGACTAATATTGCTACTGAGAGATATAAAACCTCTAGGTTTTGCAAACAGCCATGTATCTGAGACTGCCTGAAATATAAAAGTAAATGGTTCAAGACCCTTGATATCTCCCAGATATCAAGGTTCTTGGGTTAGTCAGTATAATAAAAACATTAAAAATACTTAACATGTCATGAAAGACAAATCATACTCTATCATTTCATAGATGAGGAAACAGACCCAGAGAGGTATGACTCTTTGTCCCAAGTCTTTCACTGTATGTATTTTCCTGCCACTTAAAACACATCAGTATTTAAAACAGTGATATCTCGAAGGAGAACTCTGCATATTCAATACCAAAGACAGTCCCGGTGCAGAAACCAAGTCCTGCTGCTTACCAGAGTCATATCAAAGAAAGCTGATGAAGAGTTAGAAAACCTAGCCCATTTCTTAGTTATAATCCTGTATCAAACATCCAAAGTTTTACAAATTCTGTCAATCATATCATACCTTGATTTTCATTCATATGTCAAGATATGGTACTATATACATCTGTCCATTGTGATCCAGTACTGTACAAGGAACACAGCTTCATCCACACTCATGATCACCAGCTCATTAAGAGCCAGCAAGATAATACAGACACTAGAAATGAATACCAATAGTCATAAAGACCTATTAACGTTCTATTTTATTTTTAACGGTGGAAAGATGAAAATCTATGGAAATTTTGCAAGCTACTGTTTTATCACTCCCCCTAGGTATTGCCATCTGCTTTGAAGTCTCTCATAAATTGCTAATTGTGTTGCTAATATGACAATGATAGTGAAACTACAAAGTTGAAGCATTTCTCAAAATGAGCGATATTTCTTTCACTAGCTATTTATATCATCAGCTTCATAAAACGCATTTTACTCAGAAACTGAATAAAACATTCTAAGATATATGTGTCATAGAATATATATACTTAGGACATATATGTTTAGGATATACCTCTTTTATACGATAGGATATAGGACACACATATATCCTAAGATATAGCATTTTATATTTTCTCAGCATCATTTTATGCTTTCTTACCTTCGAAATGTAGGTGAGGCAATATCAGGATACTTGGACCCTGGCTGCCTGAGCCCTTGTGTCCCACAGGCACTAGCAGATGTGGGGCTGGATTTGGGGGAACCAGACAAAGAAACACTCTCTGAATCTGAGACTGCTACTTTTTCCTTTTCTTTGTCTGTCTGGTTGACAGTGACAGGACTCGAGCGCCCTGAGGCGATCTTCGTGGGTTCTCTCAGTTTCGAGGTAGTGGCACCAGCTGACTTACTGCTGACATTGGAATCTATACTGCTGGTGCTGGATCTGTGGCCACCTCGGCCGGGAATGCCACTGGTGCTGGATTTGGATGGGCGGGGTAAACTGCGGTATTGCAGGGAGGTCTTTGAGCTGACATGCAGCACAACATCATCCTGATTCTGTGAACCGTCCAAACTGGTTTTTCTCCCGGCATTTGACTTCCCACCAATGGCAGCAGATTTGGGGATTTTACCCAGTGTTGCTGAGCCACTTGTTATGGTGGCTCCACTGCTTGTGATCATGGCAGATGACCCTACTCCACTTGGCTTCTTAAATCCAAAAGAGCCAGTGGCCGTTGATCTTCCAATGCCCGAGGGCGGCTTTTTCCCCTCATCTCCACTGCTTTTTCCTGCATCTGAAGGAGACCTCTGTAGAGTCGATCCTTTCAGGGGAGTTTTCCCTTTCTCAGAAGCTTTGGCATCATCAGTTTTCCCTAATGAGTGAAAAATACACAAATTTATGTGCCTGCACATTTTGATTTCACAATATTTCTTTAAACAAAGTGTAAAATGTGAATACATCTTTATATTACCTCAATTCCTAAATATTCACTGTTTTAGATTTAAATAGGCATGTCCTCTTAATACATTCAGAGGATTAACTACAAAGCTATAAAAATATGGCTGTTAGAGGAAAGTGACGAGAGATCAAGGAGATAAAATGAAAACACCTATTTTTGCTATTTATTATTGCCTTATATCTTGCAACTCCCTTCCTTTATAAAGATAGCACTTAATCTCGTCAAACTAAGTGCTCAAAAAGGAATTCATTTGAATATCTCTGAGATGATTGTATTTGGAGAACCCTGTTCCATCAGTACTTCAGGTGGCACTATTTAAAATGAGGAACCATTTTTAAAATAGGGAGAGAGTCTTTTTTTAAAAAAAGGATAGTACAATTTGCAAAATTCTTTCACTCCCTTTTTGCATCAAGTCTAATTCAGAAATGATGTTTCAAATCTCCAGCCTTCCAAGTAGATTAGTGTGACTGCTCCTTCTCTTAGAGTTGGAAGTGAAACGTAGGGGCAGAGTTAACATAAATATCCCAAACTTTCATAAGAAAGTCAGAATGAAGGCAATCTTATGTTTATTAATAAGTAGGCTTATTTTATTTCCACATGATCAGAAATGACTGTGGCAAAATAGACACTCACCAAATTAAGAGGATGCCCTCTAGAGGATGCCTGGAATGTTACAGTCATGTGGATGCATATGACAAAGCATGTGAAATTTAGAAATTTAGCATGAAGAAAAATCTGATTTAATTAAGAAAAGCTACTATGAAAGACAAAAAGATCGAATGGAAACAATAAAACAATTTGGCATAACAGCTGCCAGATGACAAGCCTACCAGGGGTCTTGAGCGCACTGGTTCCAGCTTTTTGCTTAGGTGGTGCTCCTCCCTGGGCTGACATGCCTCTTCTCCAGGAGCCTGTCTGTGAAACAGACAGGGAGGCTTTCTGCCCTGCCTTCTCAGGGTCTTCAGGAAGTCCGGAGGAAACGCCCTTCCACTTGCCACCTCCATCCCCATGGCTATCAAAGTCCTCCTCTGTTTTTTTCACCTCCTCGGTACTATCCCAGGGCTCATCTGTTGCAGATCGTTTCTCTGAATCTGTCTTCAGCTATGAAGAAAATAGGACAGAAAAACTTTGTGCAGAAAAGTTTATCAAGTGTGAATTGGGCCCTGGAATGTCCTTTCAGATAACTGGTTAAAAAAAAAATAAAAAAGAAGCAGTGATTTGTATTTCAGAAGAGTTCTGAAGATTCCTCTATTTCTTTTTATCTCTGTCTTCATTTAAGTTTCCTTAATTTTAGCCCTATAATTCTCAATTGCACCTATTAGAGAATGTCAGAAGAAATGTGTGCAGAAAACCCCAACTGAACACTCCAGAGAGGAAGGCACTTTCTATGCCAAAGCTAACAAGGAAAAGTAAGACAAAATAAAACTTAATTACCTAATATTCATTCTCGATTCACCATTCACAAGAGATCCAGCAATGTGTCTCAGAGATCAGTATAAAATTAATCAGGAACTATCCAAAATTAGACTATTAAAATCATTTTTGGAGCTCTAAACACACATATTATTATAAAGACAGATATGGCAACATAAGGCTTTCTGGGTTAGACTGTAATCAACTGAAAAAATATATATACATAAGCTGCTTCCGTTTATGCAATTCCTTCAGATAAAGAGGTTGTGCTATGTTTTAATGCAATGCAACATAATTTGGGGGGAAATGTGGCAGAAGCCCTGGGGAAACAGAGAGGGCAATTCTCACCTGCATGTTCTTTCGGGACGGGGCAGTGGCGTTGGAGTAAGAGCTGACGGAAGATGTGGTGTTCAAGTCATCAGTGCTGATGTTATCCAGAGTGTCACTGAGGCCGCTGCTCACCGAGCTGCTGTCATCCCAGCTAAAGGCAAAACAGGCAGCAGTAATGAGCTAAGCACATGAGGCACGATGCAAAAGTCACCCACACTCTCATTTAACGTGTGTCACGCGTTGGGAAGAGAATTCTTAGTTTTTTAATCTTATGATGAAAAGTGTGCACTTTCCATTTTTGGAAAATCATACTGCTAAGAACTGAGCGCAAACCTGAGAGTAATCTTATCGGAGGTTTGCTAAGAATCAGTGTCTAGAGCAGATCCAGGGGAATGTTTATAGAATGAATGAAAACACTGCTACAAATACTGCATGGCATCAGCAAAGAAGAACATTATCCATAACCTTTTTTTTTCCCCTGAGAAGGCAATCAGGATTCACACAGCATGTAAGAATTCACCTGTTGTGTTAAAAATTAAAAACAAAACAAAACAACTGTGCTTTGGTCAGGAACCAGAAAATCATTCCTCATTCTTTCTCCTACCAATAACTACTCCCAATCATTTACCAAATCTTGAAGATTGAGACTTATTCTATCATATCATCCCTCCGGCCATTTCTGGCCGGGGCAACACACAATATTCTTTTATCTGGGCTTCCTGCCTTCAGTCTTTCTCAATAAACTTCATCTGCTAAATTTGGGTCAGTGCTCAAATGTTCACATCTGGCCATGTCATTTCCTTATATACCACTCTTCAAAGACTTCTCTTTACCAAGGTAGTAGATTCCAAAATGTAATGCACCTGCCCTGCGAGGCGCACAAAGTAATCCCTCGGGACATAAGAAAAGTATCTGAAATTCTGAATATATCTGTTCTTAATCCAAAGAACAAGAAGTAAAATAGGCTATATTAATATTCATGTGCAGGCTAACACAGGCACCCTCACTTAGTCAGTGTGTCAGAAGATGCAGAAGTAATGTAGGGTGAGCAGGGTCACCTGAATGAGAATGGGAGCTCCACAGGGTGAAGGGTTGAACCATGGTTCTCTCACTTACTGGCTGGTTCTCAGTCTCCTATGATACACTGCTGCTCACCTGAACTCTATTAACTGAATTCATGTAAACTGGATACACATATTAGATACAGACAAAAGTTAAGTATCATAAAATAGACAAGTGGCTTTAAAAAAACCGCCTGCAAATAATCCACACATTGAAGAGAATATTTGTAACGAAAGCACAAGCTAACCATAAAGGAATGGTAAACTGGTAACTTTTCCTACTCTGCTATGTGTACTTTATGAGTCTCACCATATATTCCAAATAAAAGTGACGTATTGAGATCATATAGCAAACCAACTAGAAAAGTAATTATCAAGAAGAAAATTTGAAATTTGAACTTAGAGAAAATATCATTAATGATGATCTCCCCCCAGTTTAGTATTTTGCTTGAGATATTAGCTACTGACAGCTTAAAACATGATGACCAAACACATTTATAAATCATATTATTACCAATAATAATTTATTTTAAATGACAGCAAAAGAGTATTTTGTACCACTGTAGCAAATACCTGCCATTTGCGGCTGCTCAAATCTTTTGAATATCTTCCCTACGTCTTTTTGATAATTTCCCACATTATGATTCTTACCTTCCGAAGGTAGACTGCAAAAAACTCACATTTCCAGACTCCCTTATAGACAGATATGACATATAACAAAGGGCCTAAAGAGTCACAAATGAGAAAATCTTCTGGCAAACACAGCAGCAGTCATTCAATTTTTCTCTTGTAAACACTGGCAGATATCTGGCCTCTAATTCCAAGGGTCAGAGGTGCCAAGCAGAGGAAGCAGTGATGCCCTGGAGCTATGGTTGGCTAAGCACCTACAAAGAGCCTGGTTCTCCAATCACCCCAATTATTCAGAAAGCCTTCTTATATCACTTCATTCCTTAAATTAGATAGTAGATTCTGTAGTTTGCAACCAAGAACCTCTATCAACACATTCATAATTTTCAAAATATTATTTCTTCTTTAACCTATCTTTAAATTTTTCATGTTTATATATGCAGTGCAATACATATATTATCTTCTCATAGGAATGCATGCATATAATCATAAAATTATAAATATACACACTTAGGCAATCACTAGTCTAAAGCAAAGTTCAGGCTCCTTTAAAAGACATATGAGGCTTTCCATTATGTGGCCCCAGCTTACCTCTTGAGCTTAAACTCTTTATATCCCCTGCCTCACTTTGTGCACTCTGACTTAGAGCTGCATTCAATTTCCATCACCATCACATTATTTCCAACCTCTGTCTTCAATCAAGGCACCCCTGTGCATACCTGACTAACCCATACTTATCTTATAATGCAGTTCTAGCATCCATCTTCTGGGAAGCCCCTTTTACTTGCCACTGTCGAGATGAATTAGGTAGCTTCCCCTCTGCACTGCCATAATACTATGCAGACTTATAGGACTGGATTTAGCACATTGTTTTATAAATCTATAAATATGTGTCAAAATGGACCATTAACCTGTGAGTTTTCTAAGCACAGAACTGTGGAGTATTTTTCTTTTAATTTCTACTATTTATGGCAATGACTGACATAAATGTTGAATAAATTCTCATGTTTTATTGAGATTAAAAGAAAGGCAGTTACAGAGGTAATCTTTCATAGTCACATGAAATGAATTTTTAAGAAATACTTACCACAATCTATTCAGTACTCAAAGAGCAAAAGTAACAAAGAGTAAATTTTACCGTTTTTTAAAAATGAGCATTTTTAAAGTAACTATTTCTCTGGCAAGGAAGATAGAATCAATATTTCTAATAATAGTGTTTACCAATGTAACTCCTAGCATTAGCGACTAAAAGTAAATGCATCAACGCTTACTAGAATTTTAAAAAATCAGTTGTTTTAAAACCATTTAAAGACTCAAATGAACACAATGACTTCGTAGTTAAAATGATATAAGTGAAAGAATCCAAAATAAGATATAAAGTTTCAATCTCTTGATAGAAAAATAAAAATATATCAAACTAACAAACATCATAGACATGAAGAACAAATTTCCAAATTTATCCTGGCGTAATGTAAAGCACAATGGATTCCTAAAATTAAAGTCTTTCACTTGAGCCTCTTTTAGAGGGGCATAGCTAGTATGTTCACTTAAACTTGCTATTGTGATCTCCCTATCTCACAGAGTAGTGTGGGAAGCAAATGAATCATTTATATGAACCATTTGATAATACTTTACATTTTTCCATCTCCTCAAACTGCTTTACCTCTAAGATCTCAAATTCTGCAATCTCAGTTTTTGATCACAGTCTTCTACACTTCCAGTGCTCTAAAATCTACTGATTTCCTAATTTTTATGTCTAGTTTATAGCTACTTCCTATTATCTATTTTTAATAGGCCTTCTTGTGTTTTTTACTCCACTGAGCTCTTTACCAAATGATGCAGGATCCAAAGATGCTGGAACAAAAGGATCGCTGAAGTCATAATCGAACCAGTACTCTGTTCTAGTTCTTGCCACCATGATGGTCTTCCATACCGGTCCTGTCTCTATGTTAATTAAACATGTTTTCTCCATTATTATTTTGGAAAATGACAGCAAATTCAACTAATCAGAATGACTAATATAACAATATTATTGTATATTTCATAATACATAATAATTATAATGACTGAATGCATATAGATTCAAGCTATCTAACCTCAGGTGATTTCTCAGTGCTATTAAGAAATTCTGCCTACTCCAAAAGTGGTTTTCTTCAAATTCCAAAGATATAGCTTTGTTTCTCTCTTCTTCCTCTGGATTCCAAGATCTTCCTCCTAATACTTTAGTGAAACTGCTTTCATTGAGGTCAATAAACCCATGGACTGAGTGCTTACTATGTGTCCTACTCTTTTAAATATTTTATATAATCTAATCCCAAACGAAACCATGAGACAGGCATTGTAAAGATAAAGGGGTTCAGGTAGTTTGAATGATGTGCCCAAGGCCCATGATGGAGCTGGGATTTGAACCCAGGAATTATGTCCCAGAGCTTGGTCAGTATTCCACTCCCTTGACTCCCATCTTCTCACACCTTTTACCTTGAAATACACCAATGATGTGCCTTTACAGGCTCTCTGCAAACTTCACCAGTCCACAGAACCCTTTACTTTTCTCCTCTTCTTTGGGATTCCTTTGAATTCCTCAAAATTCAGTACTTAATCTTAACTCACCTTAGACATTCTTTCTTGGAAATTTCTTAGTCTTTCACAACTTCAGTATCACCTCCATGATTATGACACTCAAATTCACATCTCTAATCCAGACTTCTTTCCTGATTAATTGATCAGCATTTCCAGCCTTCTACTGAACACTTTCTCAAGGATGTCCTGTCAACATCTCAAATTCACTCTACCTAGATTCCATCATTTCTCGTTAACAATTCTTCTCCCTTTCAGTTACTGACTACCTGTTTATCCTTCTGCCATAAAATATTAGTGTTATTACCTCTCTTCTCTCACCTGGATCCACTGTTAATCAAGTTGTCTCTAATCCTTGAAAATCCATCTCAGCTATAGGTGACATGGCCCTCCTTGTGTTCCACATCGCCACTGTGCATGCCTGTCCCTCCTTCCATAAAAGCTATTAGTAAGAATCTGCTTTTATTCATTAAGTGATGAATAAATTATAGCTCCTCTCCTTTGAAGAATTCACTGCTTATTGTGGAGGTCAGAAGTTTAAACAAATTGTTATAATACAAAATGGCAAGTGTTGTAATAGAGATGAATGTTAAGTGCGTGGCAGGACAGAGTCACTACCACTCACTTGAAGAATTCAAGCATTTCTTCATGACAGAGATACTGCAGAGTGATCAGAGGAAATAAATGTTAACCACTGTATTACAGCATATATGACTTGTTACAATATAACCACTATTTTGGTGTTTTTCTATCTTCTTAGCCATAATCTGAATTACCTGAAGCCACAGACTGTGTGACACTTATCTTTATAATTCTAGCATGTAACATGGTGTCAACTATTGAATAGATGACTAGTAGATGTTTGTTAAATAAATGAAGCATTTTTACTTAGAATACTGCTTCTATCCAATAAAGTTAAGTCAGATTGAATGCAATAATAAATGTAGAATTTGAGAAAAATATGTTCAACATATTTCTCTGCTAAACAATCTTAAAGGAACAAATTTTGATTGATGACAACATCATTTTCCTTATCTTAAGGTTCTGTGTTTTGACTTTCATCTTTGGTTTTGTAGAGCCAGAATTCTCCCTAGGTAGGATATAATTAATCTTGCTTATTATGGAGCACTTAATTAAGTTAAAAACTTCATAGAAAATAGTTTTTCTAACTGACAAAAATGTTAATTTACTCACATAATTAGCCCTGAGTAGTATGTCTCAAACCCATCAATATATTTTCTTCATCCTTTCATTTTTAAATTCCCTAAGTGCTAAGAATTCTTGACTATATTCTTTATAAAAGGGCAAGTCTTTATCGCCTCCAAGTTACAGATCTATTGATCTGCTAAATTCTTCTCAACAATCTAGGACGGCTAAAAAATTACAAATCTGAGTATCTTATCCATATAGTTTGCATTTACACACTGAGTTATTGCCAGTTTTAAAATATTATGAATAAAGCTGTTAACATTCACATAGATTCCATTTATGTGGCATTCTAGAAAAGGCAAAACTATAGATATATAGGACCGATCAGTGACTGCCAGTGGATGGGAATGTGGGAAGATTTGTGGTGGCTGTTACATGACGATGCATATGTCAAAACTTAGAACTGCAGAAAAAAACACTGTATGTAAAGTAAAAACAAATGTAGCCAATTAACCTGTTGATAAATTACAATTTGGATATACACTAGATTACTCATTATTCTAAGAAGAAAAGGATTGTTTTGGTATGCCTTTTACTATTTATATTTTTAATGCTTAATAACTCAGTGGGGCCAGGGATCTATTTTATTTATCTGGTTGTGCATTTGTGGCTCTGACCCCTATGTTCACCCCTGGAGTTACATTTAGAAGCAGACCTGCTTGAAAACAAATGTGTTATATGTTGAGAGTCTTTTTTTTTTTTTTTTTGCTTTTTATGTTGAAGAATTCTGAAATATTAAGTAAATAAATATTAAAATAATTTTGCAGATTTAAATCTAATTCCAGAGGAAAATGCTAGTCCTGTTTATAAGTAATTTTTCAACACACTCCTGTTTTTTGGTGTAGTAGCACTTCATTTAGCAGGTATTCAATCAGGCTCTTTGATAGCTTATATTGGCAGGTCAACTGTACTACTTATACATATACATATAAAACATAGAGATTTTCTTTCAATAAAAACTAATTTCTATACTTCAGGCATTCAACAGTAACCTCAGTCTCAATTTGCCAGCTCATTAAATATTTCATTAATGAAATAAACAAACATGCTTCCTTTAGACGTACTCAGTTCCAACCCTAATTCAACTACAATCATGGAAATGCTGCCCACTAAGGTGATATTATCTCTGATTGCTATAAAAACACCTTCTTATACCTAAACTTTTAACAATATACTATTGTTACCTTATTTTATTAAAAGTTAAAATAAGAAATAGCCATGTAAACAATGTTTGTGTATCTTTTAAAATTATTTGATTATACATTGCATGTTTTTTAGAAAATATGGATATTTAATATTTGTCAGTATCTGAGTGTTCTTAGGCCAATGCTGTTGGAACACTATGGAACCAAGTGCCTGAGGTTTACCATCAACATAAGGTTCTTCCTCCAGGGTACCAGCATGTCTTCCTCCCTCATTCATGATGATTCTTGCAATATGTACCTGATTCTTAATGCTGACAGTAATCACCTGGTCAGACTCTATATGTATCACCAACCATAGGTTACTGTACACTGCTTTAGATTTGTGGATGCCACTCTCACATCTCAGTCCTCTGAATATCACTTAGATATAGAGGACAAGTCTCGAAACAAGTCCTAAATCTTTCCCCACAACATCCTCATTCTGAACTCTAAATTAAAAATCATATATCCTTGGTTCCATTTTCAAGTACTTTAAGAACATAAAAAGTTTTAAAATGTTAAGCAAATTCAACATTTTTTATATATGATTTAAACGAAAATTCTGGAGTCAAGTTTGCCATTGGTAGATAATGCAGATGATGTAAATAAAGTGTTCATTCCAGTGTCTGAGACCTGTGGACATTCCACAAACATATAGTTTGATACACTAGAAGTATTTGGGCACTGCAGACACTTAAGACGAATGTGGAGATTCCCATTTATTCCACAAGTGTCTACTATAAAATGGGGATTTTTTAAAGATGTAAGTGAGGTAGCAGAAACAGAAAAAAATCTATAGAGGCTAGAAGAAAAGGGGATACAAACTCCTAACATTTCATTGGTATGTTAGAGGTCCAGTGTTAAAAATCTCATAAGATAATCATACTGAGAAAAATTGCTCTCTTCCAACCTAAATATTGGAAAACATAATAAGATATGATAAAGCATAAGTTCTAAGGATTTTACTAAATATTTCTTAAGACAAATAATTATTTCACGAAAAGAAAAACGAAGTCTCCGTAGCTATCCATAAGATCACTGTGTAAAAGCTTCTGGATATGCTTCCTGGAGGGAAAAGTAAATAACATTTGCCTAAGAAAATAAAGTCACCACTTAAAACAAAACTCTATCACATTTCAGGATAGCTTTGTTCTCCATTCCCATTGTTTATGCCAATTTGAAAAATACACATAAGGAGATACAGGTATCTTAAAACTATTTAGACATAATGAGCTTTGAAATAATAATGTTAAAAATACTGAGAATCAACTGTCTAGGTTTTGCACTTTGGTACTAATATGTTAAGTCAATGATATTTTCCTCAAAACTAAATGAGCACAAAACCACTTAGACCTATGTCATACATTTTTTTTTTTTTAAATCTGCAAACACAATACACAACCTGCCACATGTGAGCATTGCAACTGCTGAAGTGTAAATTCTATATTACTTCAGGGTCATTGATAGAAAGTAATGGAGTGCATTTCAACAACGATTTATTCAGCATTTCCCTGGAAAAATATTTTATTACCAAGAAAAAAAGAATATCATTAAAAAAGACTTTAGAATTGTAAAAACCTAAGTATATAACAACATCAATATACTAACATATTTTATGTTAAAAATAGTCCTTTCAACATATACAATGAACATGGTCTTTATTGCAGTTTTAAAAAAAGTTCCTTCTACTTTTAAAGTGTTTCATCCTTCCACTGTTCATTAACTGTGCAGTGGAGCATAAGCAAGTGGTTTATAATCCAGTTGAAACGTCATTTCCTCTATGAATCCTTCCGTGATTTCCAAGGAAACATTAACTCTTCCATGTCTGTATTTACTACAAGTGTGCTCCCACTGTTCTGTAAATTATCTGCTTGCAAAGTGGGTTCAGCTACAGGACTGCGGTTGAGGGCAAATAGAGCAACTTCTCTTTTGCAGTTTCAGTGCTCAGGTTGGCATCTGGCCCATGATAGGTTCCTAGTGTTTGGGGAATAAATCAATTGTGAGTGAAAAAATGTTGCCTGCCATATCAGTAAACAAAGAATGTTGCAGCCATCAAGCCATCACATTAGAGCTGCCCCTCAGGATAGAAACAGCACACCCGCCATCAAGCCATCAGCTCTGCAGCCACCTCCCAAGGGTGCACGCTGAGGAGACTCAGGATGGGAAAACAGGATACTAGCCCCAGATAGCTGAGGTACATATCAAAGGAATGATTTCAATGAGCCCAGCCTTTTGCATCTTCTTATACGTAGAAAAGCACTAAATTCATTAACCTGAGATGTCTGCTTTTCTTTAATTAATGGTCATCTTTTGATGTTCTGACTACTTGGTCTTTGTTGCAAAAACTCCTATATATCCTGGCTCCACCCGTATCTCTTTGGAGCAGTCCCTCAAAGCTATCTAAGAGTCTGTGTCCAGGCTTAAGTCCTCAGCTTTGTCTACCAAATAAAACACAATTTCAATGCTTAGGTTGTGCATTTTTTTCAATTGATACAATAAATTATCTAGCCTTACAGTCACAAACTACAGCCTTAATCTGTGATTCATTCACTCATTCTAACACCCAAATGTGCGTATAATTATGAACTGTGGTTAAAAATCAATGTGATTATGTGAGAGAAAAACCAATCAGAAAGACCTACTACTTCTGGGTGAATAAAGAATGGCCTGTGAGGAGGTCGTTGTAAACAGTCATTAAGTAGACAACTGAAGGGTGAAGGAGAGCCATCTGTGAAAAGAGTGGAACAGGAAGAGGAGACAGCCAGTGTAAAGACCCAGAAGCCACAAAGGTCAAAGGGCAGCAGGACTGTGCAGCAGCAGGCAAGGGGAAAGTGTCAGTTCTGAGATTGGGAAGGGAGGCAGGGGCAGCCCTTCAAGGATCTTCTAGACAATGCGAAGACATGAGAGTTCCTTAGAAATATGACAGAAATTCATCAAATAGTTCTAAGCAGCGAAACGACATGAGCAGATATAGGGTTTAAACATACTACTTTAGTGTTATGAATATATTAGAGGTAAAGAAGTGTAGAAGTGCGAAGCTCAATGAAGAGGCTATTGCAACATCCTTCAGTTTTTGATGAGGGGTTTACAAGTAAATTAAAAGGCAGTTTCAAGATATATTTGGAGGTAGAGAGGACAGGATTTGCTGTTGGATGGTGTGACATAATAAGATATACATATTTGCTTTCTGTCCCCAGTTGCTGATTCAGAGCGACTAAAATTTTTGTAATTTTCTTAGTGATAGATGTGCTAGAACAATATTTTTGTTCTAATATTAGAGACTTTTGTTCTAGTATTTGGTCTTGGACTCCGGTGCCTAACACAGAGCTCCTAAATCCCTTGGAACTTCCTGGGTGACAGGAGCATCTTTGGTTCTAATAAGACAACTCTTGGTTGGCTCCTGGATAGCCCATTGGTCTTTAGTTTAAAACCAAAATTCATAACTATTTGCACACTTACATATTCGAATGAGTGAATGTATCACACATTAAGGCCTTAGTTTGTGACTTTGTAAGACTACATCATTTATTGATTTATCTCACACCTCCATCCTCTGGGAGGGAGAGAAGCTGAAGACTGAGTTAATGTATTATGCCTGAATAATGAAGCTTCCATAAAAATCCATAATTTATGGGGTTCATAGAGCTTCCAAGTGAACACAGGGAGGTGCTGGGAGGGTGGCATGCCAAGAGAGGGCTTAGAAGTTCCATGCCCCTCTCTATACCTTGCTCTATGTAACACTTCAATTGGCTGGTCATCTATATCCTTTGTCATATCTTTTATAATAAACCAGTAAATATAAGTAAATGTTTCCCTGAGTTTTGTGAGCCATTCTAGCAAATTTTTGAACTTGTGGAGAGGATCATGGGAGCCCCCAATTTACAGCTGGCCAGTCAGAAATATGGGAGGTCTGGGCTTACAATTGGCTTCTGAAGTGGGGCAGTCTTATGGGACTGAGCCCTTAACTTTGTGGGATCAGATGTACTCTGGGTAAATAGTGCCAGCACTGAGCTGAATTGAATTGTAGGGTACGCAGCTGGTGTTGAAGAATTAGTTGGTGTGGGGGAAAAAAACCCCAAACATTTGGTGTCAGAAGTATTTAGTGAGTAGGTTGTATAGAAAAGTTTTTCTTTAGTTGGAATGTGGTAAAAGAAAAAACAAAAAGACTCTAGATCTCTTGCATAGTTTTAATCTTAAATTTTGTTTGCACTTAGTACCATTATTTTCATATATCAAGGGAAGCTTATATGAGTTTACAATATCATAGTTTAAGTGTATAACTCTTTACAAAACTGGCAATTCACGTCAACACAGGGTTAAAGTCTATTTTCATTATTTTTAGTGTGCACAAAATGCTATATATTTATCCATGAAATATTTAGAGAGACCATCATAAATACTGTGGGGATTTTGGGTAAGGAGAGCATCAATAAACTCTATGCATTGACCTTTCATTCCCTTTTCTTTTCTCTAGAAAACAAATAATGAATATTTACAACTATTCTATTATGGCATCAGATAGGGTAAGATAAACAAAAGAGAAAAAGCTCTTGTTCTTTACAAGAGAAAGCCCTACGTAGATTTGATTAAATGTGATGAATGGTGTTAGCTTGAAATGAATTTATGTAATCAGGCAGATTTTTTGTTTTAATGTTATCTGAGGCAGATAAGAAACATCTATTTTTGTGTTTATTACTATATGGGCTGAAATCACAAGATAAAATAATCTTATTAAAAATTACTTTGCTGAACCACATCACTGGAAAGATGCTTTTATTATGGCTTTGCTAGTTTATTTCAAAGCCCATTTTCACGACGCTGTTATATGGTTGAAATGTGTACAAGTTTATTTAAAGGTTTTCTATTAGTGACAAGTTGAGAATATAACATATAACTCATATGAAAGCTAACTCAGGATTCATTAAGGTCCATTTGGTATCTTTTTGTATTAAGTAAAAGACCAATACGTGTTCATTGTTGAAAACTCAGAAGTCCAGAAATGTATAAAAGAGACAAAGTAATTAATCTGTAATCCCACCTAGAAGTACCCACCAATAACATTTCATAATTTCTGTCCAGTCATTTTCTGGATGTACAATATATACATATGTAACATACCTGGCTGAGACCTTGCTGATTATACCTGAATATATATCTGATTGTACCTTCTTCATTTATTTCGTATCACCTTATAGTGATTTTTAATATCCTTAAGT
Source organism: Lipotes vexillifer (assembly GCF_000442215.2). Lineage (NCBI taxonomy): Eukaryota > Metazoa > Chordata > Mammalia > Artiodactyla > Lipotidae > Lipotes > Lipotes vexillifer. The sequence goes on from NW_006781704.1 coordinate 242,501, forward strand.
TTTTTTTGACACAAGTATATTATATGAATTATTATATATTTTACCATTTCTGTTTTAGGATATATGAAATACTTTACAGTTTTCTTTTACTGTTGTTAGTAATACTGCAATGAATATTTTATATATAAGTATTCAGGTTACATTTATGATTATTTTCTTAGGATAAATTCCTAGAAAGAGAATTAGTGATTCACAGAATACAAACATCTGAAACACTGCAGATGTAGCATAATAAATGAAGAACACATCATTTTACACTCCTGCCAGCCATGTGAGTGCCCATCTTACAAAACCTGGATATTTTCAGGTATGTGATTTCCTTCAGTAATTCAAAAATTTTGAAATGTGAAATAGTTGTTTAATGTAGTCTTAATTAAATTGAGCAATTGTGAGATTAAATTTTCTATAGGTTTATTTGCTATTTTTATATCTATAAATTGTCTATGTCCTTCATGTATTTTTCTAATAGAGTTTAAACAACATATAGGTATTAGATTTTTATATATTTAAAGTACTTCAAATATTTCTCAATCTATTTCTTGGTTTTTAGTTTTATTTATTATATTTTAATATATAGGGTTCAAAAAAATCAATCTTTGATCTTTTCTTCTACAATTTCTCCCAGAAAAACTTGCATATATAATCTGATTTCTCCTCCTCCTTCTTTTTATATTCCATTGTTATGGTAAAGTAAGAAACTATTTTTTTAAACAAACAGTGAATTTCAAAGAGATCATTTATTGATAACTATTCCTTTCTATTTATTATTATAGTTCACTTATCAAGTCTCAATATACGCTATTTTTAAATGATTATGTATGTAATACCATACATACATGTAATACCATGCTGTTCTAGTATAGTGAGGTCCAGAGGTTTTTTTATATTTTTTTTAAAGACTAAAGACTACAACTTAAAAATATATATTTAACTAAGAATTCAAGCCTTTTAAAAAACTTTCTCAAAATTATAGTAATTAGCTATTCTTCTAAAAAAATTATTACCATGCATAGCTTTATTCACTAATTAGTGCATGAAACATTTATTGAATGGTATCATTATGGAAAATACTGAGAATACAGAAATCAAAAAGATATTATAGAGATATAACTTTTCCTTTAATGTAGAAAATGTGTAATTCTCACTTTTGAGAACTCGGACTTTTTTTTGATATCTGAACATTTAGTTATAGACATTTTACTTAATAAGTAGCAATCACAGCTACTAATCCTCAGCTAAATTGCCTCCCCTCTCTAAAACCTCCTTTATCACTTGAAATATTTTTGGCATTAGCCATCTTTCAGAAGAAGAGAAGTCCCCAAATTACTATAATCTCATGGTTGAGTGAACAGAAACGTTATGTAGAGATAAAAGAACTTAGATAAAACCCAACAACTTAGCTACAGACCTAATGGCAAACGAGGTTGAAAATGGAAATCTGTTCCATGTTATCTTGCTTGAGATAGCATACGTTAAAGTAACAAGAACTCAATAAAATATTTTTATTTTTAAGAGAAATATTATTAACAATGAAGAAATATTTTTGCTCTGAGATACATAAAATATGTTATATAAAAACATTCCAGATTCTTCCATTCAACTTTCGGAAAGCTGCCTTGGTAAAGAACATTGTTTTACAAGCCACTCCAGCAAGTGAATATCTCTAGGAGGGGGTGAAAGATAGTTCAGAGTAAGAGAGATGTTTGCCAGGAAATTCACATCCCAGCAGTGAAGAACAAGAGATGGCAGCAGTAACAATGAAAACTTGCAGCAGATCCTGGCTGGCACACTTTCAAAATAGCCATTTATATTTCCCACCACAAACAGCTAACTGCTCTCTCCTTGTATCATATGCATGGAATATAAAGGATAAAAAAATGGAAGAATGACAGTTAAATTGCCTTGACAGGGAAAGGATTAAACCTTAAAAGCAAGAGTGAAGTGATGATGTGACCCTTGGCTAGGTGTCTGAGTCTCCTGAGATTTCCCAGGCACCTAACTCATTGCTGATGCTTTGCCTAAACTATCTCCGGGTCTGAAACGTTGCCAGCTGCTCCCAATCTACTCTCTCTCTTTTCACATCAGTCTCTGTCTCTGAGCCCGGCTTAGTAACTTCTATTTGATTTCTGTCTTCTTCCAGATGAAGATTTCATCCACAGATTTTTGTTGCTAATCCTGGATCATAATATCTGACCAGATTCATCTTGTGTCCCACCCAGGAGGAACTGAGGATTCAGAAAAGGTGACACTTCAAGATGAGGCAGTGGTTGGTAAACAGACCATCTCTCACCTTAGGCAGGTAAAGTGGAGTCAGGGCACACCAAAAAAGAAAGAGGGCAAAACAGAAGCAAGCAAGAGAGGTCACTGAGTCCTCACACACTGGGGAGTTAGTGGATTTATAGGAGTTGAAAAGGCTCAGAACATAAACAGGAGGAAAAAAAATGTGATACTCAGTAACAAAAAAAGATTTTGACAAATGGGTCAGTCTTCCATCTGAAACAGAGAGCATTTATATCAGTTGAGCAGAAATCAATTTCCCAGGATTTAGTGAGGGCAAACAGAAGAGCCTGAGGGAATGATGTAAAGCCGTGGAGAAAAGCATCTCCTTTTCAGGTAGTTTGGGATGCAGGTTATGATGTTATTCCTTAGTCCTCTCAAGAGAGGAGAGCTAGGTTTTATTCTATAAGATTGCAGGAAGTCAGGTAATTGCCTGGGGCATGTCCTATGTGGTACTGATTCATGGGATTGATTTTGAGAATTGTATTTCTCTTTTCCACATAGTGGATTTAATACTGTCCTGTCTTAGCTTCAGGCATAAGATAGATATATGGAAGACTCTTCTCAGGCTTGCATGAGTTACAATGTTAGGGTCAGAAAATGAATTTTTTCAGTAGTGTTTAAACCAAATCTACCGCATTTCCTATATTCCATCTGGGTTACATCTAGGGCTGTCAATAGCCTATGTAGGACTTCCCTGGTGGCAAAGTGTTTAAGAAACTGCCTTGCAATGCAGGGGACACGGGTTTGAGCCCTCGTCTGGGAAGATCCCGCATGCCGTGGAGCAAGGAAGCCCGTGCACCACAACTACTGAGCCTGCGTGCTGCAACTGCTGAAGCCCGTGCTTCTAGAGCCCGTGCTCCACAAGAGAAGCCACCACAATGAGAAGCCTGCGCACCACGACAAAGAGCAGCACCCGCTCGCTGCAACTAGAGAAAGCCTGCGCGCAGCAACAAAGACACAATGCAGCTAATAAATAAATAAATAAATAAATAAATAAATAAATAAATAGCCTATGTAGCAAGTGTATTTATATAGTTCCACAGAAGCATGGCTTTGAAAGCAGTGTGGTCTGGATTTCAGCTCCACAGTCATTCAGCTGTGCGTACAAGTATACAACTTGTATGACCCTATATGATCATGGAGGCACAGGCGAAAGACAAAAACCTAGATTTCTCCATCTTGTACGACCTAAATCCAATTGGTCACCAAGCTCAATCTGATCTCTATTCCCTCCATTTGCATCTCTTCATCCCCATTGCCACTGTCTTAATTAATGATCTCACTACTTCCCAGTAGACTAGTACTACTATCTCCTAATTGCCATCTCGGCCTCTGGTCTGGTCCAGTGCATCCTCCAAAAAGCCAGAATAAATTACCAAGAACTTAGCATGGTACAAAGTCTCTTCGAAGTCTGCTCTTTGTGTTTTAGCCTAGTTTCCCATTGCTTCTCTACCTATAGTCATGTGGAGCTACCTTGCACTTTTTCAAGTGTTCTCTCAATTTCATAAATTCATGCATTCCTTAATGTATTTTTCTATATGTACATTTCCCCCAGACTGTTACATGTCTTTAGTTCCTTCTCAAAAACCTCAAACACCTGAGGCTCTTACATAACCCTCCTGTGTATTCTGTGAGTATCCAACTCAAATATTTATACTCCTCATTATAGCACTTCTCTCACCAAATTGATATTACTTATTTTTTTAATCTATCTTTTTCCTTGGGATGTGATTTGCTTGAAGGTAATTTCTGATTACATGTATAATAAATTTTGTAAGCCTGTACAAATATCATGGGTTACATTAACAATACATTTATATAAGATTGGGAAATTTCATTCTCAAAAAGCTAAAATATGACAATCTCCCAAACTTTGCCTGTCCTTCAGACAAAATCTCTGAAAAATAAAATGCAGCAATTTGGTAATTTTTTACTCTTCAAACGTTAACACATAAAAAACTAGGTTGAGTCCAGTAAGAATTCAAATAAGGCAAAAGGTGCAGATTTTGGCATTCCTAAGCCAAAGTCTTTCTATTGATCTTCCTTTCTTTATCCCTAGGTGGTCTCATTCAGTCTCATTACAACATATTGCAATTTATTCACTTCAGCCTCATAGGAAGCAGCTAGGTTTTACTGAGGGGCCAAAATATATGAAAGAAACCTATCTTCAATCCTAGAATCATTGCTTGTCTCACTCTACAGACAGAACTCTCCCATTTGTGCTCACTCTGAGGTCTGGGCTCTTTGAGTGGACTGGTGAAATAAAAACACCAGGAACCCTTCAATTGTGTTTATAAACATATATGTTCATATTCTTTCTCTCTTTTACCCTTACACTTTCTTTAATCCTTGAGTTTAAATTGATTGAGGAAGTTTACAGAAGTCACTTTCAGCAACTGGAACACCTTCCTGTGGAGCCTACCTAACTTGCAAGGCTCTCTGGAACTTTGGTATTGACAGAGGTAATGCATAGTGAAATACAGCAATATGCTGTCTATCATATCAAGAAATATTTTTAAATATCTTTCATGTGCAAGACACTAAAACTAGGTGTTATATGCTTCTGATTTATAATCTGGTAATTATCAATAAAAAACACTTTTTCTTTACTCTTCCTCATATTCTTGAGGGTTTTCTCTAATAATAACTAAAATAGTACACATGTATAATTGTGTAGTTACAAAGTATTATAATTATGACCTTAAAAGATCAAATGATTTAGTATGCTTATAATGATATGACAGGGTTAATGTCATCCTCCAAGTTTAAATATGTAATTTGCAATCATCTCAGTAATTGTTGCTACTTTATCAGGTATAGTTTTTGATTTGGAGAATTATTTTCTTCTCATTAAAATGTTGTATTGATATCATTATATCCATTGAGTCATTTTAATTAAAAATAAACAGCCCATAACCTAACAAACTAGACATAATGTTATACCTTGGGCATTTGAAATTCATATTTTTTAGATTGCTTTTGGGATAAAGGACGAGCAGACTTCATAGCTATGTTGGAAGGAAATTCCAATCTGGCCCAAGTCTTTGCAAACAATCAGCTTCACAGTGTTTTTAGATAAACTCAAATGAGTGGACGTGGTATGAACGTCTCCTCCTCCAGTTGTATTCAAAATTGTTGCTCTAGAATTTCTCTTCAAAAATACAAATAGCAAGAAAACGATTATTAAGACATCTTGGTAAACGACAGTCTTCTGAATATGCCCTAGAATAAGTATATCTTCTAATGTAAAAGGAAAGATGATTTGGGGTAGGAAATAATGTTTACTGGGAAAGAAGAAACTTGTCTATTTTCCTGCTTAATGCGCCACTGTTTTTGATGTTTGTGTTAGTTGCTAGAGTCCCTGTGTTTTGTCATACTGACACAGAAAGCATATGGCCTCTGGCCCCTACAGCTTGCTTTTCCAGTGCTCTGAAAATCTTTATACTACAGTGATGTGTGTTTTATTTCCAAACATTTAATATTTGGATTTGTTGTACTACTTCCATCACAACTTCATATACCATGAGATTTAATGGTACTTTTGATTTCCTAATCAAAGCTTAAAATGCCTCCTCTGTTCTTTTATTCCATTCTTGATTTATGAGGGCCTTCTAAATTCCAGGCTCCATACTAATTGCTGTTATAAAATAATAAACAAAAATTAGATTGTGTCCTCAATAAGCAAATAGGATGCAGAAAAATATAGGTGGGTAAATATCTATAACTGAGAACCTGAATTTTAGCTTATTTTTAGTCAATGACAGAAAATTAAGAATGCGTTATGGAAAATCTACCCCTGAATTTGTTCCCAAAACAGGCAGTCACAGATGTAGCCACAGAAACTTGAAAATGTTACTTAATGAATCATATTCATTGTTTATAAAACAATTTCTACTTTCATTTATTCATTCATGCTCCAAGGATTTGCTAGGTGCTTATTCAGTCTATGAAGATGAAAGGAACAAAATCCAGCCCCCTAGGATCTGACCAAATGGAAATTATTGTGGGAAGTAAACACGACTTGGCAAGTTTCTCTGGGGGATTCGACCAGCCAACCAGATAATACTTAATCAATATATGAAAGCCAAATACCTACCTTACTCTGCACTATGCAACAGGGAGAAATAAAATGTCTGCATCGCCTTACTATGGAATAGCCTTAGAACTCGGTTTAAGGCCCAAGTGAATATGGATGAAACAGTTGGGAAAATAATACTTTCAAAGGTTAAAATGAGTTCTTTTTCCTGGCATTAGAAAAATATTACCATACAAAGCATGAGCACATCTTTAAAGATGTATTTACTTATACACTGTAACACTCCTTCAATATAAGCCAAGTGTTTCAGATGGGGCTGACCACTCCCTGCTCCCTTGTCTCCCAATTTTCACAGGTACCAATGTGAAATGCTACTTAAAATATCCTTGAACTTGAATGTGAACTTCGCATGAATTCAAGAAATTCTGCAAGAATCTGGGCTATATGGAACCTGTGCCCTGCATTACTGTATCCCCAGCTCCCCAGCACTTTGTATATATTAGGTTTGGATATTTGCTGGAATAATAATGAATGAATGCCACAGGCTGAAAAATATCAGGAAAATTAAATAAGCATTTTCCTTCTTACCCTTATGATTGCTCTTTAACTTAGAGTGAGTGAGTGCTATTTTGATAATGAACTGAGCATGATAGTGATTCTTCGTATTTTGTCCAGACTTTAAAATGAAAACTCAAAAAGGAAGAAAAGGAGGAACAATAAGAAATGTAGCCAAAGAACAGATGAATTACTTGCTAGACGCTGATTAAAACACTGTTTTCACGTAACATTAACCTTGAGTTAAGTTTTTGATCTGTTGAACGTGCTGAATAATGAGGATTTATCATAGGATTATTTCCTGAATCACTAATTTTCAACAATTTTAAAACTGTCAACATTAATCAAAGAACAATGCATTTTAGCAAGAAAGGGCCAATAGTGCACCTCCAAAGAACCCATTATAATCCTCTCCTAAAACCAACTTTGTTTACAAAGCTAAGGTTATTATTAAATGTTACATCTTCAAAGGAGCTTTCAAATGTCAAAACATCGGAGAGACCTTCAAGATGGCGGAAGAGTAAGATGCAGAGATCACCTTCCTCCCCACAAATACATCAGAACTACATCTACATGTGGAACAACGCCTACAGAAAACCTACGGAATGCTGGCAGAAGACCTCAGACTTCCCCAAAGGCAAGAAACTCCCCACATACCTGGGTAGGGCAAAAGAAAAAAGAAAAAGCAGAGACAAAAGAATAGGGACGGGACCTGCACCTCTGGGAGGGAGCTGTGAAGGAGGAAAGGTTTCCACACACTAGGAAGCCCCTGGGCGGGAGGAGGCGGGGGGTGGGGTGGGGGGAGCTTCGGAGCCGCGGAGCAGAGCGCAGCAACAGGGGTGCGGAGGGCAAAGCGGAGAGACTCCCGCACAGAGGATCGGTGCCGACCGCCACTCACCAGCCAGAGGCTTGTCTGCTCACCGGCCAGGGCGGGCGGGGGCTGGGAGCTGAGGCTCGGGCTTCGGTCGGATGTCAGCGAAAGGACTGGGGTTGGCTGCGTGAACACAGCCTGCAGGGGGTTAGTGCACCACGGCTAGCCAGGAGGGAGTCCGGGAAAAAGTCTGGAACTGCCTAAGAGGCCAGAGACCATTGTTTCGGGGTGCGCAAGGAGAGGAGATTCAGAGTACCGCCTAAATGAGCTCCAGAGACAGGTGTGAGCCACGGCTATCAGCGTGGACACCAGAGACAGGCATGAGATGCTAAGGCTGCTATTGCAGCCACCAAGAAGCCTGTGTGCAAGCTCAGGTCACTCTCCACACCTCCCCTCCCGGGAGCCTATGCAACCCGCCACTGCCAGGGTCCCGTGGTCCAGGAACAACTTCCCCAGGAGAACGCACGGCGCACCTCAGGCTGGTGCAACGTCACGCCGGAGAACGCACGGAGCGCCTCAGGCTGGTGCAATGTCACGCCGGCCTCCGCTGCCCCAGGCTCGCCCCGCATTCTGTACCCCTCCCTCCCCCACAACCCTGGCCTGAGTGAGCCAGAGCCCCTGAATCAGCTGCTCCTTTAACCCCGTCCTGTCTGGACGGGAACAGACACCCTCAGGCAACCTACACGCAGAGGCAGGGGCCAAACCCACTTCCAGGGTCCCGGGATCCAGGGTCCCAGGATCCGACTTCCAGGGTACCCCGGGAGAACACACGGTGCGCCTCAGGCTGGTGCAGCATCACGCCAGCCTCTGCTGCCCGCAGGCTCGCCCCGCATCCGTACTCCTCCGTCCCCCATGCCTGAGTGAGCCAGAGCCCCCTAATCAGCTGCTACTTTAACCTCATCCTCTCTGGGCGGGGAAGAAACGCCCACAGGCAAGCTACATGTAGAGGCGGGGCCAAATCCAAGGCTGAACCCCAGAAGCTGTGCCAACAAAGAAGACAAAGGGAAATCTCTCCCAGCAGCCTCAGGAACAGCAGATTAAACCTCCACAATCAACTTGATGTACCCTGCATCTGTGGAATACCTGAACAACAACTAATCATCCCAAAATTGAGGCGGTGGACATTGGGAAGAGTGATATATATACATATAATTTTCCTTTTTCTCTTTTTGTGAATGTGTAAGTGTATGCTTCTTTGTGTGATTCTGTCTGTATAGCTTTGCTTTTACCATTTGTCCGAGGGTTATGTCTGTCCATTTTTTGTTTGTTTGTTTTAGTATAGCTTTTAGCACTTGGTATCACTGGTGGATTTGTTTTTAGTTTGGTTGCTCTCTCTCTTTTTTCTTTTTCTTTTTTCATTACTTAAAAATTTTTTTATTTTTAATAATTATTTTTGATTTTAATAACTTAATTTTATTTCTTCCTTCCTTCCCTCCCTCCCTCCTTCCTTCTGTCCTTCCTTCCTTTCTTTCTTTCTCTTTTACTCCCTTTTCTTCTGAGCCATGTGGCTGACACGGTCTTGGTACTCTGGCCGGGTGTCAGTTCTGTGCCTCTGAGGTGGAAGAGCCAAGTTCGGGACATTGGTCCACCAGAGACCTCCCAGCTCCACGTAATACCAAATGGCAAAAGCTCTCCCAGAGATCTCCATCTCAACGCTAAGACCCAGCTCCACTCAATGACCAGAAAGCTACAGTGCTGGACACCCTATGCCAAACAACTAGCAAGACAGGAACACAACCCCACCCATTAGCAGAGAGGCTGGCTAAAATCATAATAAAGTCAGACACGCCGAAAAACACCACTGGACGTGGTCCAGCCCACCAGAAACAGAAGATCCAGCCTCATCCACCAGAACACAGGCACTAGCCCCCTCCACGAGGAAGCCTACATAACCCACTGAACCAACCTTACCCACTGTGGCAGACACCAAAAAAAATGGGAACGAAGAACCAGCAGCCAGCGAAAAGGAGACCCCCAAACACAGTAAGTTGAGCAAAATGGGAAGGCAGAGAAATATGCAGCAGATGAAGGAGCAAGGTAAAAATCCACCAGACCAAACAAATGAAGAGGAAATAGGCAGTCTACCTGAAAACAGAATTCAGAGTAATGATAGTAAAGATGATCCAAAATCTTGGAAATAGAATGGAGAAAATACAAGAAATGTTTAACAGGGACCTAGAAGAACTAAAGAGCAAACAAACAATGATGAACAACACAATAAATGAAATTTAAAAATTTCTAGAAGGAATGTGTAGCAGAATAACTGATGCAGAAGAACGGATAAATGACTTGGAAGATAAAATAGTGGAAATAACTACTGCAGAGCAGAATAAAGAAAAAAGAATGAAAAGAAATGAGGGCAGTCTCCGAGACCTCTGGGACAACATTAAATGCACCAACATTCGAATTATAGGGGTCCCAGAAGAAGATGACAAAAAGGGACTGAGAAAATATTTGAAGAGATTGTAGTTGAAAACTTCCCTAATATGGGAAAGGAAATAGTGAATCAACTCCAGGAAGCACAGAGCGTCCCATACAGGATAAATCCAAGGAGAAATGCACCAAGACACATATTAATCAAACTGTCAAAAATTAAGTACAAAGAAAACATATTAAAAGCAGCAAGGGAAAAACAACAAATAACATAAAAGGGAATCTGCAAGAGGTTAACAGCTGATCTTTCAGCAGAAACTCTGTAAGCCAGAAGGGAGTGGCAGACATATTTAAAGTGATGAAAGGGAAAAACCTACAACCAAGATTACTCTACCCAGGAAGGATCTCATTCAGATTCGATGGAGAAATTAAAACCTTTACAGACAAGCAAAAGCTAAGAGAATTCAGCACTACCAGACCAGCTGTACATAAATGCTAAAGGAACTTCTCTAGGCAGGAAACACAAGAGAAGGAAAAGACCTACAATAACAAACCCAAATCAATTAAGAAAATGGTAATAGGACCATACATATCGATAATTACCTTAAATGTAAATGGATTAAATGCTCTAACCAAAAGACACAGACTGGCTGAATGGATAAAAAAAACAAGACCCACATATATGCTGTCTAAAAGAGACCCACTTCAGACCTAGGGACACATACAGACTGAAGGTGAGGGGATGGAAAAAGATATTCCATGCAAATGGAAACCAAAAGAAAGCTGGAGTAGCAATTCTCATATCATGCAAAACAGACTTTAAAATGAAAACTATTACAAGAGACAGAGAAGGACACTACATAATGATCAAGCGATAAATCCAAGAAGAAGATATAACAATTGTAAATATTTATTCACCCAACATAGGAGCACCTAATACATAAGGCAAATGATAACAGCCATAAAAGGGGAAACGGACAGTAACACAATCATAGTAGGAGACTTTGACACCCCACTTTCACCAATGGACACATCATCCAAAATGAAAATAAATAAGGAAACACAAGCTTTAAATGACACATTAAACAAGATGGACTTAATTGATATTTACAGGACATTCCATCCAAAAATAACAGAATACCCTTTCTTCTCAAGTGCTTATGGAACATTCTCCAGGATAGATCCTTACTTGGGTCACAAATCAAGCCTTGGTAAATTTAAGAAAATTGAAATCATATCAAGTATCTTTTTCCGACCCCAATGCTATGAGACTGGATATCAATTCCAGGAAAAAAAACTGTAAAAATACAAACACATGGAGGGTAAACAATATGCTACTAAATAACCAAGAGATCACTGAAGAAGTCAAAGAGGAAATCAAAAAATACCTAGAAACAAATTGCAATGAAAAAAAGATGACCCAAAACCTATGGGATGCAGCAAAAGCAGTTCTAAGAGGGAAGTTTACAGAAATATAATCCTACCTCAAGAAACAAGAAACATCTCAAATAAACAACCTAATCTTACACCTAAAGCAATTAGAAAAAGAAGAACCAAAAAACCCCAAAGTTAGCAGAAGGAAAGAAATCATAAAGATCAGAACAGAAATAAATGAAAAAGAAATGAAGGAAACAATAGCAAAGATCAATAAAACTAAAAGCTGGTCCTTTGAGAAGATAAACAAAATTGATAAACCATTAGCCAGACTCATCAAGAGAAAAAGGGAGAAGACTCAAATCAACAGAATCAGAAATGAAGAAGGAGAAGTAACAACTGACACTGCAGAAATACAAAAGATCATGAGGGATTACTACAAGCAACTCTATGCCAACAAAATGGACAATCTGGAAGAAATGGACAAATTCTTAGAAAAGCACAACCTTCCTAGACTGAACCAGAAAGAAATAGAAAATATAAACCAACCAACCAGAAGAACTGAAATTGAGACTGTGATTAAAAATCTTCCAATAAACAAAAGCCCAGGACCAGATGGCTTCACAGGCCAATTCTATCAAACATTTAGAGACGAGCTAACACCTATCCTTCTTAAACTCTTCCAAAATATAGCAGAGGGAGGAACACTCCCAGACTCATTCTCCGAGGCCACCATCACCCTGATACCAAAACCGGACAAAGATGTCACAAAGAAAGAAATCTACAGGCCAATATCACTAATGAACATAGATGCAAAAATCCTCAACAAAATACTAGGAAACAGAATCCAACAACACATTAAACGGATCATACACCATGATCAAGTGGGGTTTATCCTAGGAATGCAAGGATTCTTCAATATATGCAAATAAATCAATGTGATACACCATATTAACAAACTGAAGGAGAAAAAGCATATGATCATCTAATAGATGCAGAAAAAGCTTTCGACAAAATTCAACACCCATTTATCATAAAAACCCTCCAGAAAGTAGGCATAGAGGGAACTTACCTCAACATAATAAAGGCCATATATGACAAACCCAGAGCCAACATTGTTCTCAATGGTGAAAAACTGAAAGCATCTCCACTAAGATCAGGAACAAGACAAGGTTGCCCACTCTCACCACTATTATTCAACATAATTTTGGAAGTTTTAGCCACAGCAATCAGAGAAGAAAAAGAAATAAAAGAATCCAAAATTGGAAAAGAAGAAGTAAAGCTGTCACTGTTTGCAGATGACATGATACTATACATAGAGAATCCTAAAGATGCTACCAGAAAACTACTAGAGCTAATCAACGAATTTGGTAAAGTAGCAGGTTACAAAATGGAGAGGGGGAAGGGTAAGCTGGGACAAAGTGAGAGAGTGGCATGGACTTATATATACTACTAAATGTAAAATAGATAGCTAGTGGAAAGCAGCCGCTTAGCACAGGAAGATCAGCTCAGTGCTTTGTGACCACCTAGAGGGATGGGATAGGGAGGGGGGTAGGGAGACGCAGGAGGGAGGATATATGGGGGCATATGTATATGTATAGCTGATTCACTTCGTTATAAAGCAGAAACTAATGCACCACTGTAAAGAAGTTATACTCCAATAAAGATGTTAAAAAAAAGTCAAAACATCAGTAAGAATCAATAGGTATTATTTATATGATCTTTAACACTTCAAGCACATAACCTAAGTAGGGTCTCCTGAATTCGCTAGGTTAGTAATCCATTGTATTTCAAAAAGCCATTTTAAGACATAAACTGCACTCTTTTCAATTTTATTATGCCATTTTACAATATAATAGTTACTTGAGTAAAAAGCTAAATTTGTATCTCTTTGGATATGTTCACACTTACACACACACACATGCCCACACAAAGCTCAGAAATAGCTCCAACTCTCTGCAAGATGCCATTCATCTTTCACTTTTATTGTTAGAGTTTGGAAGTGAAAGGATGGACTCCATGCAGAGGGATTGTCACATGTTTTTAACTTTTATCTTTGAAATCAATGGATTTTACAAATATGAAAGCAGCTACTGTAGAATCGTCTTTATCACTTTAAAGATAGGTCATAAAGACTTGTATGGGGCGTCAACCATAGCAATTTCTGTTTTAGAGAAAATTTAAAAACGTATGTGGAGGTAATTTTAAGAAGAACCTATAAAGACAGTGCCTAGGGTTACTCTGTAATAAAGTCCACAATATACTGACAACAAAGGTCTATTTAATGTCAATGGTACCATGATCAGTGGGAAAATATTCCAAGAAGCTCACTCATCATATACTTTATATTATCTAACAGCTTGGAATCATTTAAGGCGCAATTCCTACGGTGAATTCTAACAGGCATCATCAGGCAATGTGGTTAATGTTAGTAGCAGCGGCTTTAAATTCAGACAAGCTTAAATTAGAATCTTGGATAAATTTTTTTTAACACCTTTGAATTTTCCATAGCTTAGTATTATAACATCCACATTTATTTGCAGTAGTGGAACCAAAGAAGTATGGATATAGGAACACTTGCAATTTAATTCAACTTTCAAAATATTTTTTGGAGGGGCCTGAGTACAGAGTATGTTAGTTATCGCTTGATGCGGGGGATGATGGAGATACAAGAGAAGGAGAAACCTATGTATGATTCTAATTTTGCAAAATGGTGATAGAGTTGAATTCATAAAATAAGCAAACAAAATCATATAAAAGTCAAGCAGTGCAGAGCAGAAGAAAGCTTAAGTCAGAGTTTTAGAGGGAGGTAGTTTTGCATAGATATAGAAGACAGCGCAAAGACACCAAGCGATTGAAGATACCAGCCAGGCAGGAAATCAAGGTCCAAGGCTGAAGAAGAACTAGAAGGTGATGATACACTGAAACATTTGGGATCTGAAATTATTTTTGATTAGATGAGTTAGGTATAGTAGCTACGGTATAGTATTGCCAGGTAGTATATATGTAGACTGGTGACCACAAGCATCAATCTACGTGTGGTGAGGAGGCAGAAGGGAACCAACTTCCCATAAAACACCGAGCTTCTCTCATCATAACCCCAGAGTCCTAATTTCCACTGTTGACCCTGCCACTAATTAGTGCATTCAAATAGGATTAAAATCTCAGAAGTCATTCAGAATGCTAAACCTAAAAGCCATTTTCCAAGCTAATAAAACAACTGAAATGAAGTTTACTTCATCTTAAAAATAAGGGAAGGAAATTAGAGAAAGGAAACCTCTGGAAAACCAAATGTAGTATATCTATGAAAAGGCTAAGTACTCTGGGGATTTATAGCTTATTTTTTGACAAATCAGAAACAACAGTTATGCCTATTTAACCAAGGCAAAGTGCCTTGGTTGTTTTCATACGTTAAATAAAATGGAGTTTCTTAGGTGTGTTAACATGCTTATCTGAATATTTTATTAATAATTATGGCCTTCTCCATATGGTTTAGCATTTATCTTTCTCATTTGTTTCCCCTGTATTAGCTTTCTCTCTCCACTTGAATTAAATCTCAGAGGGAAGAAATCTGAGCTTATAAATAGGTGAATTCCATAAAGTTTGTTTTGTTTTGTTTTGAGGGGTAGGGGGAAAGGGGTGGTGGGGGGCAGAGAATCAGCTGGTTGACTAAATCATAAATTTAAATGATCAGACCTGCCATGTTTGCAAAGAGAGTGCAATGCACAAACATGCCTCTCATGCCAATTTCAAAATATATGAAGAGTAGAATCCATTAATAATCTCAAATTCTAAGCGATCAACGTGCAGTTACTGACGATGAACTGCATAGTTTCTTATGAAAGGTCAGAAGTTAAAACTCCTAATCTAAATGCCAGTAAGAGATTTGGGGGCCTGTAATATAAATTTTTTTTTTGGATCCCATCTTTGCTAGTACAACATGTCTGTTTGGATCTACTCTGCAGTGATATGGGACACATAGCCATCTTCCCACTCATGCTCTCAGATTCTGGGTGAGCCATCCCATCTTCAAATTCTCTGGGGACCCCTGTAAAAGCAAGTAGTTGCTGCCTAAGAGAAGCAAGACCTAGAAAGTTGCAGTGGTTGAAAGAGCAGTAGCATTTACGTAGAGTTCTGGATAAAAGGATTTATTTTAGTTGCTTCCTGAGTTTCTCTCTTGAGAGGAAAACAAAAGGAGAAAGAAGTGGGATGAAGAACTTTTGATCTTCTCTTCTAGAGAGGACATTATTAGCATTGCCTGTAAGTTTATGTGACAGAGAATTTCAATAAAGCACTGAACTTCAAAAGTAAAAGTTGCCAAGCTAATTTGATCATTGGGTCTTCCCCCTTTGTTTGCCTAGTTGAGATAATATTGTTCGCAGTGATAATCCATTCACACATTCTATAATAATAGAATTTTACATTTTGTTGGAAAGGTGTTTGGAAAGAAAAGACAATGCTTGAATGAATTTTATATTTTACCCTGTTATATTTTGTTGATAATATGCTACCTGTAGATTTATTTTTCTTCACATGCATTTCAGAATCACTATTTGATTTTAATGTATTTTATGTATTACATGAACTATATAGCTGTGACAATAAAGATCAATTCTAACTATCATAAGAAGCCTTACATGTTAAGTGAATAAGCAGCATATAAAATTGAATGAACCTTATACATTATCATGTAGGTAAATACAAAATATGCATATGAAAAAAGATTAGAAAAGAAAAATGATAACATCAGTTGCGCTTAAACAAGAGGTGGGGATTTTTTCTATTTAGCAAAAGTTCTCTATGATGTTATATTGCTTTTGCAATAAAATATAATAGTTCATATTATTCATGTTGATCAATAAGTGAATATTCAAATTAATTTTCTATTAGGATTTCATCTGCAAAAGCAAAGAAAATAAATATATCCTTAATTAAATATAAAGTCTCTGTAAGACTATAAAACTTAATTAGTTGGCCATTTTGATACTAAAATACTCTTTGCATAATATACAGGGAAAACAGTCAAAAGAGGACAATTCATTTTAGAGGCTGCATTTTATAAACTATTATTTCTAGAAGCAGACAGGAAGGTGAGACCTTACACTTCATGATAAGTCTACTTGACCATTGCTAGATTACTTAACCATCCACTAACTGGGTGTCATTAAATTAAAAAAAAAAAGTCAAACAACATAAAACTGCATGTTAAATCCCACCCAGGTCACAACCCCACCTTCTAAACACCCATTTCTTGGCTGTGCATTGCAACTGGGAAGGGGAGGGCAGGGAGGTTATAGTGACAATGTACAGATACTTTTGGATTCCTTCTGAATGTACAACCTCCAAACGCATCTGCCCAATACAGGACAGAATACACACGTGGATACCAAGAGAACCTTTAATCCTCCCTGAGGCTGTTGATTTTCAGTTAAAAGTTTGATTTCTAGAATTAGATCATACACGTCAAGGTCTGTTACAAAACCAGCTCTCATAGATTCATGTATCTTGGCAGCTCAGCAAAGAAATCCTTGATATCACTGAGATCAACAGAACCATTTTTAGAAAATCACTGCCAGACCTGAAGCTAATTTCCTTTAATTCTGCAACATCTGTAAGCCTCATATGGGAGTCTGGGTTTTAATTAGCCCTGCAGTCTAAAAAATGGCTAGTGATGCTTAAAAAAAAAAAACACCAAAAACCATCTCACAGGAAAACCGCAAGATAGTATAAAAGAGCAATATGGGCTACAGACTCTAGAATACATATTGTTTCACTGACAACTGTTAACACTTCATAGTCAGTTAATTCAAAAAATGGGAAAAAGTGTTGGTGTCATAAAGAGAATCTTCTTCACTAAAGAGTATTTAATTTTTTTTACTAGTATGAAAGATGGCCAGTGAAGCCATGATAACCCCAACACACAGATATATCTCAGTGGAAATCACATCTCAATGGAAAGAAGTGATAATGCAGAACAAAATATAAAGTGAATCTGGGCCACAAGTGGGCTGTAGAAATACTGACAGTAAAACAGATACACCTTTTCAAGTTTTTAATTCTAACCAACTTCCAAGAGTTGTTTCATTTATTTCTTTGAGCTAAATGGAATAGTCCTTCAGCAATGTTTCATCCCTTCTAAATTTTTTCATTACCATGACTTCTTATGAAGCATAAAAACTTAAGAAGCTGAACATAAATAGTACCAACACCATACAAATAGCCTTTCAGAGTGTCAATGTAATAAAAATATTGGTAGCAGTAAATATGCATGCTGTACAGCCATACTCTGACAAGGAGCAAGAAATGAGCATTTGGGTGCAATTAATTTAAAAATAAATGTTATTACTCAAAGTGCTGCACACATATTATAATTGAATTTAATCTTATTTGCATTTTTCACATAATTGGATAATAATTCCAGCCATTCTTGTTAAGTTGTCAAAAGAAATATTAACATGAGTAAATAAAAAACATGCTTCAAGAAAAGACTTCGAGAAAAGCAAAGGTAAATAAAGCCAGAGTTAATGTTTTCTTTTTGTAATTTTGTTAACAGCATTACTATCACCAGTTCAATATTTAAAACAAGCCAGGAGCTGTCTGAGCATTTTGCAAGCAAAATCTCATTTAAGCTTCTCAACAATCCTATAAGGTAAGTGTTACTGTCACTATTTTGCAGAGAGGGAAATGTGTTTAGGGAGGTGAAATAATTTGCCCAAACTGAAAGAGTTACAAATTGGCTGAGCGGCAAAGTAAAACTGTATCTTGGACTCCTGAGCTTATGTTTTTAATTTTTATGCCATATTGTCTTTCTGATAAATTCACAAAACTCAGAATCTACCTGCTGAGTAAGTCTAGGCGACTTGATAGTGAATCACCCTTGTATCAGAATACATTTTACTCGGAGCTTGGATTTTTGTAATTTGGGAACCACCTACTCTATTTCTTAGAGTTAAATCCTTTATCTCCTTTTGCCAAAATGTAGGTGTTTCCAAATGATCTGTTCTTGGCTTTGTTCAGAATCTCCAGACCTGACCTTTTCCCTAAGTGCTAGTTTTCCATTTCAAACTGCCTGTCTGACATCTGCTCCTGGATGTTCAGCCTACACAAAATATGTTTCTTACTGAATTCATCTTCTTCTTTCCCAAATCCATCCTTTCTACTAGATTTTCTGTTTCTGCCCACTCTTTTCACAGTCACTTAGGAGGACAGAAACTAGTAGTTTGAATTACCCCTATAGTAAACGGTATACTTGTTCACAAATATTCTATCCCCCTTCTCTTTTTGTGGCTTATCCATGTTTATCCCATTGACTTTGCCCTTGGCCGTGTGATGGTCTTTGGCCAACTGGGTGTCAGCAGACATGACGTATGACACATCCTTTAAGTAGCAGTGCACATCTCTGCTGGCTTTCTTGTTCTTCCTCTCTGTCTTAAGAAAAGATACTCAGGGCTTCCCTGGTGGTGCAGTGGTTGAGAGTCCACTTGCCAGTGCAGGGGACGTGGGTTCGTGCCCCGGTCCGGGAGGATCCCACGTGCCGCGGAGTGGCTGGGCCCGTGAGCCATGGCTGCTGAGTCTGTGCGTCCGGAGCCTGTGCTCCACAACGGGAGAGGCCACGGCAGTGGGAGGCCCACGTACCGCAAAAAAAAAAAGAAAAGATACTCAAACAGGGACTGCCCCTTCAGCCTGGATCTAGGAATGAGAAAACAAAGGAAAGCCAAGCCATAGCAGTCAAGCCACAACTGTGGCATGTTTTGTAAGCAAGGAATAAATGCTTGTTATTGTAAGCCACTGATATTAGTAGGTTATTTCTTGTAACTGCAACGATACATTTTCATTTTACTCTCACCTTGACATCAAATCCATTGCAATTTCCATTAGCTCTACATTTGTAATGTATCTTCCGTCCTTTTTTTTCCTTTACATTTTCACCACCACTATCCTAATTATGTTGATCATTACCATCCCTTTTGATGATTTGCAATTCCTTATGCCTGTCATTTACTCTGGTTTCTATCAAGATAACTCTTCCTCAAGTGAACTTTGAGCATCTCACAAACATCATATACGATTTTCTAAGGGGCAGAGGAAGGAAAGATCTCACAGAAGACTAAGTAACCCACTTATCAAATAGTGCTGATAGGTCCAGTCAGAAGAGGAATGAGAAATGAACACTGGATTTAGCAACATGTATTTGACCTCAATGAAAGTCATTGCTAACCCTAATAAGAAAGTCATTTATTACCTCAGGAAGAAAAGATTTGCAAGAGTGGAGTCAAGAGTCAACAGGATGAGAGAAATTGGAGATAGCAAGAGAATTTTAAAAAAATGTTTCAAGAGTTTTGGTGTAAAGAAGAGCAAAGAGGGTAGTGGCTCAAGGGCAATATGGACTTTGCAGAGGGGCTTTGCCTTATTTGTTTATGGCGAGAGATAAATGTCAACATGTCTGTGTGCTGATAAGAAGAACCTATAGGGGAAACAAACAAACAAAAATCTGAAGATCCAGGCAGCTTAGAAGTAATGGAGCTAGAGCATAAACATGGAGTCTGGGAAGAGGGAACTCAGGAGGCCATGAGCACAGAAACCCATGTGAAGCTGCAGAAATCTCGGGGCAGGCATTTTGGACTTATACAGTCTGTGGTGGACTGACAGGGCAGCTGCTTTGAGGAGAGTGAAAAGGATTTTCTTCCAAGAGAATAAAGCATTGTGCACTCTGGCTCCTGCACGCTCTGCCGACTTGGAACCTGGATACTCCAGCTCTTGCCAAGGTGCTGCCGAGTGGATGAAAGGCTCTTGCTGCTCCAGCCAGGAGTCAGGACTCTGCCTCTGAGGTGGGAGAGCCAACTTCAGGACACCCGTCCAAAAGAGACCTCCCAGCTCCACGTAATATCAAACGGCGAAAATCTCCCAGAGATCTCCATCTCAACACCAGCACCCAGCTTCACTCAACGACCAGCAAGCTACAGTGCTGGACAACCTATGCCAACCATATAGCAAAACAGGAACACAACCCCACCCACTAGCAGAGAGGCTGCCTAAAATCATAATAAGTCCACAGACACCCCAAAACACACCACCAGACGTGGACCTGCCCACTAGAGAGACAAGATCTAGCCTCATACACCACAACACAGGCACTAGTCCCCTCCACCAGGAAGCCTACACAACCCACTGAACCAACCTTAGCCACTGGAGACAGACATCAAAAACAACGGGAGCTACGAACTTGCAGCCTGCAAAAAGGTGAACCCAATCACAGTAAGATAAGCAAAATGAGAAGACAGAAAAACACACAGCAGATGAAGGAGCAAGATAAAAACCCACCAGACCTAACAAATGAAGAGGAAATAGGCAGTCTACCTGAAAAAGAGTTCAGAATAATGATAGTAAAGATGATCCAAAATCTTGGAAATAGAATGGACAAAATGCAAGAAGCAGTTAACAAGGACCTAGAAGAAATAAAGATGAAACAGACAATGATGAACAACACAATAAATGAAATGAAAAATACTCTAGATGGGATCAATAGCAGAATAAATGAGGCAGAAGAACGGATAAGTGACCTGGAAGATAAAATAGTGGAAATAACTACTGCAGAGCAGAATAAAGAAAAAAGAATGAAAAGAACTGAGGACAGTCTCAGAGACCTCTGGGACAACATTAAACGCACCAACATTCGAATTATAGGGGTTCCAGAAGAAGAAGAGAAAAAGAAAGGGACTGAGAAAATATTTGAAGAGATTATAGTTGAAAACTTCCCTAATATGGGAAAGGAAATCGTTAATCAAGTCCAGGAAGCACAGAGAGTCCCATACAGGATAAATTCAAGGAGAAATACGCCAAGACACATATTAATCAAACTGTCAAAAACTAAATACAAAGAAAGCATATTAAAAGCAGCAAGGGAAAAACAACAAATAACACACAAGGGAATCCCCATAAGGTTAACAGCTGATCTCTCAGCAGAAACTCTACAAGCCAGAAGGGAGTGGCAGGACATACTGAAAGTGATGAAGGAGAAAAACCTGCAACCAAGATTACTCTACCCAGCAAGGATCTCATTCAGATTTGATGGAGAAATTAAAACCTTTACAGACAAGCAAAAGCTGAGAGAGTTCAGCACCACCAAACCAGCTTTACAACAAATGCTAAAGGAACTGCTCTAGACAAAAACACAAGAGAAGGAAAAGTCCTATAATAACGAACCCAAAACAATTTAGAAAATGGGAATAGGAACATACATATCGATAATTACCTTAAATGTAAATGGACTAAATGCTCCCACCAAAAGACACAGATTGGCTGAATGGATACAAAAACAAGACCCATATATATGCTGTCTACAAGAGACCCACTTCAGACCTAGAGACACATACAGACTGAAAGTAAGGGGATGGAAAAAGATATTCCATGCAAATGGAAACCAAAAGAAAGCTGGAGTAGCAATTCTCATATCAGACAAAATAGACTTTAAAATAAGGACTATCAGAAGAGACAAAGAAGGACACTACATAATGATTAAGGGATCGATCCAAGAAGAAGATATAACAATTGTAAATACTTATGCCCCCAACATAGGAGCACCTCAATACATAAGGCAAATACTAACAACCAT
>NW_006781704.1:268531-334200 GCF_000442215.2 Lipotes vexillifer
TAATAAAAAAAAAAAAAAAAAAAGAAGTAATGGAGCTAAAAGTCTAAGCAGAAGATAGGGGATGGGATCCAGGACTTAACTGGAGTGTTCGGCCTTGTATAGTAGCTGAGACAGACTAACAGAAGATAATATAAGTGAGCGGTAAGTAAGTAGAGACCTAAGGTGGTGGGAGTTCTATGTGAATTGCTTCCATTTTCTCAGGGGAATGGCAGGCCTGCTAACTGGGAGTCAAAATGGGAAGGGGAGATAGGAGTATGAGGAGAAAGAAGAGGGGTGAATTATCTGTTAAGAGAATGGAAGGATGAGGGAATAAGGGAACGCAGGGTTTCTGGGCATACTAGGAGTCCACTTGAGATCCCTAGTCATGAATTTGCCATGAAATCAGTCTGCGTGATTTTTGAAATTTTCTGGCCACATTCAGCTGGGCAGACGCAGAGTAGAAGAAATGTTGGATTCAACTACAGGTTGCAGTTTTGCTAGTCAAATAAGCAAAGGGAGAAGGGGGCAGTGGAGTAGGGGGGACATCCATAGCCAATAAAGGGATTTTTTTTTTTTTTTTGATGAATCATGCAATGTAACTCGCCATAGTCTAACGAAGAGTATGAGGACACAGTGAAGGTGTGGGATTCTGACAAGTTTGGAATTAAGGGATTTTAAAGGTCCTGGTAGAAATATATTACTCTTGGGGCTGGAATAATAAAAGGAGGAAACTGGAGGAGTCAGAGCGATTGTTATCACGATACTCAAAACGGTTCCAATGCAGAGGGTGAAACTTTTATCAACAGCAAGTTCTAGGAGGGGATACTGGGAGCACTAAGAGAGTGCTAAGAGAGAATGGAAGGCAAGATCCCTGCAAGGTAAGGTATCAAGGTCCTGAGAAGCTAGGCTGTTGGAAAGTGTGTGCAGACACTCAGACGGTAATGGATTATGACAGGAGTAGTGTAAGAGAAAGCGACAGAAACTGACTTAACATCTTGCATACCTGAGGGAGAGTGGCGTAAGGTTCTTGGAATGACAACACCAAGAAGGGGCAGCAGGGCGTCTAGACTGATAGTAGGGGCTTCAAAACTGGATGTCTGTTGGAAAGAGAGGGGAGTGGGTAGACAAGGAGGACGTGGAACCTACATCCAGGCCCAGTGGCAGGAGGTCTGTGGGCGAAGAACTGTATGGAATTAGAAGCCTGGAGGGAGAGGCAGTTCATGGGGGAAGAGGCACTTCCCCCATGCATCTCCTGCCACTCACATCCTGTTAAGGTTTGCAATCAACACCTTGGGGCCCTTAGGTGTGCCGAGCCCCAAGCTCTGCATCTGCACCAGGCCTGGTACGAGCCTTGCAGAGCTGAAGTAACAGGCTCATTAGCTGCACCTATAAAAGGCATCATAGTGTCTGCTGACTCTGACCAAGAGAGATTCTTTCAAGAAAAGAACAGTCCTTTGAGTCTGAAAAATCAACCTCACTTTCTCTTGACATCTTATAATGTTATACAGTTTATAAGATATTAGAGATGTTGTAACAGTGTAAGTAACTGAATGTTTCAAATACACACTGAAGGAAGACTTATAGATCTTGATAGGCTTTTCTCCTAAGGGGAAGAAAAATCAAATTCTGACTTCTCTGTTTCCTGCCTTATTGCCTTTCCTCTTCATATCTGCTAGCTTGTCAAGTAGATACAATCTCTAAAATGCACCAGACCGCATTTATGATGACTAAGTTGCCTGCGGTTGACAGGACTTTGAATTAGCCTATTTGTTATTATTGTGTGCATGTGCTCAGCTAAATAAAGTCATAAGACAAACAACTTTGAGACCATTAGATGGTGGTGATTGTACCTGCGGCATGCACTTGACTCTCATGATTATTTCTGCAGTGCATTGCATTCTGCAAAACAGAGCATCACAGTAGGAGAAAACAGTCCTGAGTCCCTAATGACCATCAGTATCCATTTGAACACTATTATCTTACCATGAGTCCAATATCTTGGAAAAACTCCAAGGTAGCAGCCAATCAAGAGTTATCATCTATTTTAGATAGAAATTAAACCATAATATGCAAAAGTGGTGGTGTGATGAATTGGGCGATTGGGACTGACATGTATACACTGATGTGTATAAAATTGATGACTAATAAGAACCTACTGTATTAAAAAGTAAATAAAGTAAAATTCAAAAATTAAAAAAGAAAAACCAGATACCTCAAGTTAAAAAATAAAAATAAAAGTCACAATCAATACTGACACCCACTGTGTTAATGAGCTGCTGTCCTTATAATAACAATGCAGTCAGAAGGTTAAGAAAAGTATCTCTTCAGGGCTTCCCTGGTGGGGCAGTGGTTGAGAGTTTGCCTGCCAATGCAGGTGACACGGGTTCGTGCCCCGGTCCGGGAAGATCCCACATGCCGCAGAGCGGCTGGGCCCGTGACCCATGGCTGCCGAGCCTGTGTGCCCTGTGCCTGTGCTCTGCAATGGGAGAGGCCACAACAGTGAGAGGCCCACGTACTGCAAAAAAAAAAAAAAAAAATTAACACTTCTGTGATGAGAAAGAAAAAAAATTGTGCTTGGCACTATATAAGATTACAACTGCCCTATTAAAGTAGGTTTGGGATGATGGAGCAGGTATCAAATGCTGAATATCAAACAACAAATGCCAAAATATACTGCTTCCTTTTGCTGATAAAAATGTCAACAGTCATGAAAATAACACATGGATCAATGGCAGCCTAATAAGACTTCAAAGAGATAGAATACGATGCTCTATTTTAAAGCACATTTCTTTCAAAATTGATGACTACGGACAAATTTTTCCAAAGACAGTTTCAGGTATATAAGCTACAAATCTAAGCTTTTATATCGAAGAACCTCACATGGTCTTTTCATTTAAAAATTTAAAAAAAAAACCTCTTTAGAATTCCTGTGCTAACCTATCCTTGCCCCAGCTGTATGACTCAATGGTATCTCGGCTCTGCATGCTGTGACAGCTCTAGTTACAAAAGGTACGACACTTCCTAACAACAAGGCACATTCACAGCTGGGGATTTCAAATGACAGTTTTATTTTAGAGTCAATTCTGTCTGCTGCTTGGACACAGGAGGGTGTGATTTGTGTGGGTCTTATTCTTGATATTTTTAGGGAATCACAGAGTTAAGGATCTTAACCAGCAGAATATTTGTTAGAAATATGATGACAATAATTTTCTTTATAATTTTATTTTTCTACATATTGCTGCCCATTTTCTAAAGTGGTTAAATATTCAGATGACTGATACGATGTCATATTTTCTTCTGGGTGTTTTGTAGGATTGAAATGGCAAGTCTTATAGGGTCATCTTTCCAGTTTCTTGGTTCAGTTCTATTTGTTTACTATTACCGTGCAGTGTTACTGAGAGAGAAGCTATGGCTTGACATTTAGAAGGACAGAAAGAGTACGTGTTACTCTACATCCTGGTGGCAATCAAGTTTGATGTAGTACAAAGAGAATGAGAATGTTATGGTTGAACTGTATGCCACTCTCCTCGCCCAGCCAAAATTCACATGGCAGAGTCCTATTCCCCCAGCATGTTCAGAATGGGACCTTCGTGGAGATAGGATCTTTACAGAAGTAATTGAGTTAAAGTGAGGTGATTAGGGTGGGCACTAATCCAATATGACTGATGTCTTTATAAAAAGGGGACATTTGGATACACACACACAGAGCAAGACAATGTGAAGACATGAAGAGAAGACAGCCATCTACAAGGCCAGGAGAGAGGACTAGAACAGGTCCTTCCCTTACAGGTCTCAGAAGAAGTCAAACTTGCAGACACCTGCACTTCCTACTTCTAGCCTCCAGAACCGTGACATTACATTTCTATTGTTTAAGGTGCCCAATTGGTGGGAGTTTGTCACAGCAGCCCTAGCAAACTAATACAGAGAATAAATGTCAGGCCTAAGAATGGTCTAGAACAGGAATCACCAAATTATGACTGTGGATCAAATTTCTGGTTTGAGTGTCTTGACCAGAATATTTTAAAGTGATCACCAGCTAGAATCAAATCCACACATTTTACACCTTAAACTTACACAATGTTATATGTCAATTATATCTCAATTTACAAAAAGAAGCAAATAGCAATATTCTGGATGATAATGATTTTCAAAGACGTTCACACATAATAAACTCTTCCATAATGCCTTCAATGTTAACGTTCTTATTTACATGCTTCTTTTTCTACCTATAGTTTTAAAACAAGCTCTCCACAAAATAAAGCATTTCACTTATTCACTCATTCAAGTAAACACTGAGTACTAACAGTGTATCAGGCTCTGTGTTAGATGCTGAAAATATAACGTTGGATAAGACATGGAAAAAATATTTTCGATACCATGTGGAGAATATTGTATAATACAAGAATGCACAAGATTAAATGGGGTTTCAGGAAAACAGGTGTATATTGACAAGAACTGTATTTGAAACTGGGGGTAAGAGGATGAATAGGACATGGTCCCTGTCTTTGGATATATCATAGGCTTGTGGGAGAGACAGACACATAACGAGAGTCTTCAAAATAATATGATGAATTTTAAGACTGAAGTACACCCAGTACACGGAGAAGGAACATGGAGCCTATTAAGGTTTTGAGGAAAGTTCACAGAGAAAAACAACACCTCAAGTAACTCTCAGCCAATGAGTAAGCATTATGAAGGAAGACAGAAGAGTTGAGTATGGAATTCCAGGCCTAAGCAAAGACATGGAACAGCGGATTTTAGTATGTCAATATGTGTATATGTGTGTGGAGGGGGAAACAATAAATAATTCAATACTTCCAAAGCATAAACTGTGAGGTCAGGCAAGGTCACATATGAGGTAAAGCTGTGGGCAAGACGCCAGGATGCCCAGCTTTGGAACAGAAGAAGGGAAGGAGTCAAAAAAAGGGTGCAATGGTAATTGTATAGATTAAGCACGTTAAGATACAAGTAAGAACTTAGGCAGTGAAAATGCTTCTTTGGCCATGGTGACTAGTTCAAGAATGTGCATACCATAACCTGTCCAATTTTAGTGAGTCTTAGGAATGTCGCAGAAGCTTGCTTCTGCACTGAACTTGAACCTTGAATTATATAGGACTCAGATAAAGGGAACCAGATACTGTTACATGCAGCCGCATTTGAACTCTGAGATACTTAGGGACCTCGCAGTTATTAGAACAGAGCATGCTTTTTTTCTTAATTCAGTTTTAATATGACTGTCCGTCATTTACAATTAAAAGAGGCCTAAGAGTGTAACTAGTCATTACTAATAGATCATTCTTTTTTTTTTTTTTTTTTTTTTTTGCGTAAACGCGGGCCTCTCACTGTTGTGACCTCTCCCGTTGCGGAGCACAGGCTCCGGACGCGCAGGCTCAGCAGCCATGGCTCACGGGCCCAGCCGCTCCGCGGCATGTGGGATCTTCCCGGACCAGGGCATGAACCCGTGTCCCCTGTATCGGCAGGCGGACTCTCAACCACTGCGCCACCAGGGAAGCCCGATCATTCATTTTTGTAAGTATAAAAATGAGGCTAAGAGAGCTATGTAACTTTCTAAAGTCATACAAACAGCCATTGTTTAGCTGCAATCTGAAGCCAGGAATCCAAACTTCAAAACCCTTTTTAATAACTAATTATGCTAAACTCTAGATCACAATACCATATTTTTTCCAAATGTATACTGCCTATAGTGATTTAAGAATTTGTAACCAGTAAGCACACGGCAGGTACATGGGGAAAGTAGAAGGTAAATGATGGTCCTCATTAGATGGACTCATACCTGGTTGCCTAAATTTAGACTTAGGGTCTAAACTGGAGGAAAAGCTGGGAATCTCCATGTTTATTATGAAAACTTCATTTAATTACCCTGTGGTCAGTCCTCCTCTGTGTCCCACACAAATTCTATTTCTTTTCTCCTCCCCAGAAAATAATCTCCAGTCTTTTGCTAAGATAGAAAAGGGGCAGGTGCCCAGTTATTCACATTTGGGTTGGGGATCTGGGGATCTGACTGCTTCTTAAAACCTTTTAACCCAGTTCCTCCTATTTTTACCTCATACTCAGCCCTAAATCCCAAGGTAATTAATCCTAAAATTCCCAAGCCTTTGGGGGTTCCCATGGTGTAAATTGCATTGCTTCTTGCCTTCACCCTTGGCACGCTCCGTGCTTTCACGGGGCTGTTAAATCAATCACCATTCTCCCTCTTGCCATTTTCCCAGCTTTCCTGCTCCTGCTGCCTTCTGTATAGTTGTCCCTTGGTATCTTCAGGGGGATTGGTTCCACCCACCCTCCTAAAATCCAAGGATGCTCAACTCTGTTACATAAAATGGTCCCAGATGGGGAAACTGTGGATTCAGAGGGCCAACTGTACTCTGACCATTGTGGCTTTATGTGTTTTAAAAATCTTTTCACTAAAATATTTGGAGAGTTTCAGTAGCAGCAGAGCTGGTATGATATCTGAATCTTAAAAATCAACTACACCAACATATTCTCAAAATGTAGTAGTTAAATGGAATTTGGGCAGAATTTCTATTGGTTTTTACTATGATCAACCTGTTCTAGCCAACAGCCAATCAAACTGGCTTAGACAAGAAGGACAGAGGACAATCAAATTACTTAGTCAAAACTAAAGCTGGAAAAGATTTAAAAATTAAAAAATATATACTTATGAATGTTGTTTTTATAATCCACTTGTTTTGCTTCACCTGGGTTTAAGTCCAGCTCTGCTATTTACTAATGGTGTGAACTGAAGCAAATGATTAATCTCTTTGTGCTATGGATGCTTCATTTGCAAAGAGATGACAATTACAGTTCCAAATACAGAAGGTTGTTATGAGGATTAAATTAGTTAATGCATGTGAAGTATTAAAAACTATTTCATTGGTTTCTGTGTTTATGTATATTTTTTTATTTCTTTGGGTTTAAGTTGCTTTTCTTTTCCTAACTCCTTGAACTGGAGAATTCCTAACTTCTTGTAAGCTTAGCTCATTGATTTTCAGCCTTTCTTGTTTGTTTTATAAATATAAGTATTTAAGGCTATAAATTTCCCTCTGAACATGATTTTAAGCTATATCCCACAAATTCTAATATGCAGTGTTCTCTTTATCATTCAGAACAAAATATTTTCTAATTTCCATTGTGATTTCTTCTTTTACCCAAATGTTATTAAGAAGTACATTTTCTAATTTTCAAACATACAGAGATTGTCTATCTTTTTTGTTAATGATTTCTAGCTTAAAGCACTGTGGTCAAAGAACATACTCTATAGTATTTCAGTTCTTTGAAATCTGTGGGGACTTACTTCATGGCCCAACACATCTTTTTGTAAATATCCAATGTGTACCTGAAAAAAACGAATTCTACTATTCTTGGTTCTGGTGTTCTACACATGTACATAAGGTCAACTTTCTTATTGTATGGGTCAAATCTTCTATATATTGATTTTTTTGGAGGGGGGTGTCTTCCTGTTCTATTAGTGACTGAAAGAAGTATATTAGCACCTCCAAAGATGAAAAAAAGAAATATGTCGAGCACTAATGAGACACTCGATAAAGGCACTATTATTATAATTATTTTTATTTTTATCTAGTAAATATTTGGGTTATCAAGTGGCTGTGCCTTGTACAAACTGTCTGGGATCAGAATAGATTATATTGTTAGAGAAACAAGTGATAGGGTTTTGTTCTGTTAAGAAATAAAGCCCCTTTGGATATTTGCTTATGTTTGAAGAAGAAGCCACACAGTTTCAGTCAATACTGTTTACCACCTATTTTGTAAGAAAACCTGGCTGACAAAGTATTTTAGAATTATATCAAACTCATGAATTCTAAGAGTTTGCAAAGCCCTAAATATACACTTGAAATTTTAAAAATCTAAAGTAAAAGTAAATTATAAAACTTAATCTTAAGGAATGAGATTTACTTGGAGAAATAAAATTAAATTTCAAATGCACCTGTGTATATACATACACACACATATATACAAATATGCACATGTGCATATGTGAGGTGTTTACCTTTTAAGAAAAATACATATAGACAGACAATCAGATAAGTTTCTCCTAATGGCCTTGCCAATAAAATCCGAAATTTGATGTATGTCTTAAAAATTTTATGGTTGATTACACAAACTCCTTAGATAAAATTTATCCCATGTGATAGAAGAGCATGCAATCATTAAAAGTCATATTTTTAAAAAATGTTTAATATTATGGGGTAGTGTTCATTGTGTAAGTAGGTGAAGAAAGCAGGATAATCTATTGTATAGATGGTATAACCCAAACTGTGCAAACAGAGTGGATGAGCAAGCCTGAGAGGAAATACATCGAAGCAATATTCTTGGTTGTTCTGGGGATGGGAGGATTATGAATTATTATTAGATTCTTCTTTATACTTTTACTTATTCTGTGAACTTTTCTCAATAACCACAGAAAAGCTTTATAATAGCAAAATAACTAATCCAGAGAATAAGCACTCATTTGTAATGAAAACACTTTCATTTGCAACTTTTCTAAAAAAACATATGGAAGCTCTGTTGATGCTTAAAAAAAGAAAAAATACAGCTCACTGCAGATAACTTTAACCATTTCAAACACAAATTAAGTCAAGCAAGAAAAAAGAATATAAACGGAGCACATATGACTCTAATAAATATGTCCATGCCACCCACTCAAACAGCTGAAATGAGGAAGGTGCAGAATTTATCAGCTGCCAGCCGGAAGACCTCAGTTTAATGATCCCAAGTTGAATGTCTCACCCCATTAGTTAGCCTATAAAAAAAGAATGCATCCGTAGCTTTTGAAGGGGGAAAAAAACTGTTTCATGTATAGATGCAACTCTTAAATCAAACAATTAAGTTCATTGACAAAAACCTCTCCCATTTTATTGCTCTTTGTAGGACAAAAAAATCATGTAATATAAAAGGTCCACATTGTTTTTCCCTTCATATAAGTACACTTTTATTAGTATTTTTCTGTATATAGGATGAATCATATTTCTCCCCTTTCCATTTTTCTATTATTTCCTTGAGCCTGTTAGAAATAGATATTTCAAAAGACATTAGATTTCAAGATTAGGATAGATTTACATGCATAAAAGAACAAAACACTGCTAAATTGCGTTACTGATTAACAAACTAGCCAGCCTTTTAGAAGCTCTGAATGTGAAAATATTGTGAATGCATGTGAAATGCATGTGAAAATGCATGTGAAAATATTGTTCTGTCAATCGTGTTTTTACATTTATTGACAATCTGCAGTAGAAATTGAAAATGATTACACGCTGAAGGAAATTACCAACATTTACGAAGTTGAATAAGAAAGATCTATTCATATTTTACAGGTATGTTTAGCCAGAAAGGGACAACTGAAATAATTTTAAAAATCAGAGTATGTTATCCAGGCATGATAAAACCCTTATCCATATTAATAATTTTATGAATAACAGTAAGAGTACAGGAACTGGATTCAAATCCAACCATTACCATTTATCAACAAAGTGTCTATAGGCAAGTTCCTTGATCAAAGGACTGTCTGCCTCACTTATAAAACGGCAGTAATAAAGTGCACTTCACAGGGCTGCTGTAAAGGTAAAATATAACAACGTACTTAACTAGTATGGTATGTTGGTTGCACTACTCGATCCTCAATACAGAGAGATACTCTGGCTATTTTGACTGTAACAGCCATGACTCCTCCTTGTCTTCAACATCATCATCACCATCTTCATAAAATTCATGAGCAAATTGTTTTGGAAGGAGATAATGTAAAACTGCTTCATAAATAAGAGTACTGGGGACCCTCTCCTCTATTGGGAGATGTATTCTGTAATGGTAAAGTTTAGCCATGGCTAAGTTTAATATCAGGGGCAGTCTTACA
This sequence comes from Lipotes vexillifer, assembly GCF_000442215.2. Taxonomy (NCBI): domain Eukaryota; kingdom Metazoa; phylum Chordata; class Mammalia; order Artiodactyla; family Lipotidae; genus Lipotes; species Lipotes vexillifer. Next base: position 278,397 of record NW_006781704.1, read on the forward strand.
AAGGGTGGTAAAACTTACAGCCACCTGTATGTATGTTTTAAAAGATACTAAAGGGCTTCCCTGGTGGCGCAGTGGCTGAGAGTCCGCCTGCCGATGCAGGGGACACGGGGTCGTGCCCCGGTCCGGGAAGATCCCACATGCCGCGGAGCGGCTGGGCCCGTGAGCCATGGCCGCTGAGCCTGCGCGTCTGGAGCCTGTGCTCCGCAACGGGAGAGGCCACAACAGAGAGAGGCCCGCGTACCGCAAAAAAAAAAAAAAAAAAAAAAAAAAAAAAGATACTTAAAGGTATCCCAATCAAAAATATCTACAACTTGGGCTAGTTGTACTAAGTATCCTTTGAATCTCAATGGCTTTTTAGGCTTCATTAATCCCTATTTTAAATTAATCAAGCCTAAAAAGCCCCTTCTAATGTAAGACCTTTGAGTACAGGCTCCCCCAGGATTGAGCACAGAACTTGGCAGAGAGCAGGGTCTTAATACACGTGCACACGTTGTGTACATGTGTACACAATGTGTTCACATGTGTATGGTGTGAATTAATTCTATGGGGGGTATTACTTAAAAGTATTGGAAGTTTGTAAGATTATTCACAATGAGGTCAGGTAATGCTGAGAATCAGGACACAGGAGAGAAGTTTAGCACCAGTGCATAAGCCTGCAAAGATGAGCAAGGTACCAAAGGGAAGTTGAGGGGGGCAAATAAAACTTTTTCTACTTCTCCAGTGTTTTGCATTGGCCTATCCCTACTTAAAGAAAGGAGGGCCAAAATGGCATTTAATTCCAAAATGAAATAATTATATTTACTTTATCTACTTTAATCTCAGCCTATTAATCTTTTTTGTGTTTGCTTTTCATTACTATGGAAAGCCAGTAAGCTAATGAAGGAAATACTTCAGATATGGGAATATACTGTTTCTGTGATTATGCGGGAATAAATCAACACAGAATAGAAGGAATTATTAGAATGTACATAAACTAGTGACAAGCATCATGAATTCAGAGTCTGGAGATATCTGCTTGGTGGCTTAGGAGAAATCTCAGTTGCCTTCACTTCTCTTGTTTGGAGAAGTCGTGAAAATACCAAAGGCCTCCTACCCTTAGAAATGACTCCCCACCTGATTTTATGAGAATTTTCCATGAGCCTTTATGTAGAGGCAGTGCAATTTTCTACACATTGATGAAAACTGTAGATTTAGGGTGAAGAGATCCAAAATATACCACTGCAAAGAGCTTTTTCTTTCTTCCTAAACTCCCCCTGTCTGCCTGAAAGTGTCTCCCAAAAGAATTCAACTGTCATAAATTTCCTCCCTGGGAGTTTCACACCAGACAGGATTGACTTCTATCACCAGAGACAAATGGCACCAAATAAGAAACTGCCTAAATAGACACTGTCACAAAACTATCATATCTCCCATCTCTTCTTCTGTGGCCCCATTTATCTTTCCTGAAAGTCATTTGTTTCCCCGAAAGTGTCCTTCTCCCTGGCCCCTTTTCCCCATGAAGATGTGTCCCAATTTCTAACCATCTCCCCTTAAATCACATCTTTCTGTGATTTCCTGCATACATATGTATATAAAAATTTGCCTCTTGTTTTCCTGTCAGGGTAATTTGCAGGCCACCAACCACTAAACCTAAGAGAAAAGAGTTCCTCTTCCAGTAGGGGATTCATTATGACTAGATGCTTGGAACTAGACCTCCCTCAATATAGTAAGTTATAATGACTGACAATCTAGAGACATGTAATATGATATCCTTAATGTCTTTTGTAAACTTGTTCATCAGCTGTGATTTTAGTTTCTCGATTATAGTATCATAAATGAAATCAATTTGTCATTTAATACAATACAAAAATAATTTCTATGATATGTTTTTATATTTTCAAAAAGTCATGACTAAACATGCAAAAAATAAGTAAAAATACGAATAGTTAAATTGATTCATTTATAATTGAAATAAGCAATCACTATATTTAAGAATATACTTTAGATAACAATGTAATAGACAATCCAGAATAGACCTGGTGAAATCTATTATTACAATTTGAGGAATTTGTCAGTATTCAATAAAGACTGGTACCTGGAGCTTTGTCTTCCTCTCTTTTTTTCCCACTGCGGAGCACAGGCTCCGGACGCGCAGGCTCAGCGGCCATGGCTCATGGGCCCAGCTGCTCCGCGGCATGTGGGATCTTCCAGGACCGGGGCACGAACCCGTGTCCCCTGCATCGGCAGGCGGACTCTCAACCACTGCGCCACCAGGGAAGCCCTGTCTTCCTCTCTTTTGAGACTCATTCTGTCATCATGAGTTAATAGTCACCTGGATAAATCATCTGCATAACCGAACTTTGACTTCTATGACCATTCTACTCTAGTCACTCAGGCGATGACTTACAGCTTGCTTAAATCATCCAGGAAACTTTACGTCTCAAATGTGAAACTTCATATTATTTTACTTTATTTTTTGGCATAAACTCTCTTCACCTAACTTAACCTCTCCATGGAATTTGACACTGGTGCCTATTCCCTCTTCTCTCCATTTTCAAAGTACCAGTTAACCCTATTTGTCCTCACCTTTGTGTTAGAGCTGATTTCTCTGCGTTCTTCAATGACTGCTCTTCCCTTATTCCCTTGTTAAATGTCAAGGGTTCATTCTCAAGGCTTGTTTTCTCTCTCTGCATCACTGATCCAAATGAGCTTTTAGCCTGCACAGTGTTAATCCTCAGAGTGTTTTAAACAAAATTAACTATAGTTGCTGCCATAACAGGCCTCACAGCCTCCAGAGTGATGCTATGGCTGGGATACAGACCTTAGATTGGTCTTATCTTGTATTAAAAACTTAGAAACGTGCTTAGCTAGTTTTGCCACAATTTCTTGCACCTGCCGGGCAGGCTTCTCATGAGTGGCAGCATTCTCATTCTGTACAGCAGGTATCACCACCAGCGTATTTCTTTGGGAAAATTTAATGGACCTAGGAAGTTTACATGACCATATGTGAGAATGTTCATGGTTTCTTGCTTTATATAAGCTTCTCTGTGATTTCCTAGATTATCTGACTGAAAAAAATGTGTATCTTTAACTTGAAAAAAATGTGTATCTTTATCTACTGATCTCACAGATGTGCTTAGACAGTTACCAATACTTAAAAATTGGGAGAGTTCTCAAAAGAGTCTAGACTCTTGGCTAAACTTTATGGTTATCAAAGGGGAAATGTGGGGGGGGGGGATAAATGAGGAGTCTGGGATTAACATATACACACCACTATATGTAAAATAGATCATCAACAAGGACCTACTACATAGCACAGGGAACTCTACTCAATATTCTGTAATAATCTATATGGGAAAAGAATCTGAAAAAGAATGTATATATGTATAACTGAATCACTTAGCTGTACACCTGAAACTAACACAACATTGTAAATCAACTATACCCCAATATAAAATAAAAATTAAATTAAAAAAATCAAATGGTTTGCAATCCTCAGACCTCCTTTCTACATTTGTGCATTTCCACAGGCAGCGACCTCTACAGTTGAGGGTAGATGCCCACTTGGACTGGCCATGTTTACCATGTGTCTCTTCTGCTTCACTCATTTCATGTGATGTTCCTGATCCCTGTAGGGTCTGGGCTTATGATATGCATAATACATACATTCACTACTTTAATCCAGCACTTATAGAGAGACTGAACCTATATCTCCAAGGATAAAACCACCTGGGAGTTACACAGTTTTATGGACTGAATTATGCCCATCCCTTCTTCCCCCATCACCACCAAATTCATACGGTGCGGTCCTAATCTCCAATGTGTCTATATTGGAGATTGTGCCTTTACGGAGGTAATTAAGGTTAAATAAGGTCATAATGGTGGGAGGAGGCTAGTCCAATACAACTGGGGTCTTTATCAGAAGAGAAGAGGCACTAAAGATCTCTGTCTTTCACTGCAAGAGAGCACAGAGAAAAGGCCATGTGAGGTCACAGTGAGAAGGTGGCTGTCTGCAAGCCAGAAAAATGCCCTCATAAGAAAATGAATTTTCCAGCACTGTAATCATGGACTTGTAGCCTCCAGAACTGTGAGAATACAAATGTCTGTTGTTTAAGCCACCCAGTCCGTGGTACTTTGCTACGGCAGTCCGAGCAGAGTACTACATACAGACCAAACCCAAGTTCCTCTCGAAATGATGCCCCGCTTTTGTCCTGCAATGTCTTTGAGTAATACAGATGGCTGCTGGAAGCCCTCCTCTTTTCTTTGGGGCCATTTCAATCTGCTGAGAAGAGGAATTCAGCTATTCTCTATTGCCCATCACATTTTCTCCAGAAGTTGATCAAAGGGGAGCGTATAACCTTCACTACAGCAACACGAACAATTCAAATCCATTGCCATACTAGCCAGCTGGGTACTTTGCCATTATATAAGTGCTTTTTTCCCTGATATAACTTTTAGAAAGAATATCTAAGAAATATGAAAACGCTGTTGATTTTTTTTGCATTTAAGCTTTCGTATCAGTGAAATATTGTAAGCCCTATTATTTACCGATTTGCTAAAATGAACCAATCACTAATACTTTTATATTATTATTATTATTTTTTAAAAACCTTGACTAAGGTAGCTGGGAAACTAGAAGTACAGGGGTAAAAGACCTAACTCCTCACTCTTTTATATCTACTAAATGAGAGCATTAGGCTAAATGAGCATTTCTTAAAACATTATAGGAACAAATTATCATTATAGCGAAAAAGGTGGGGGAATCGATGAAAAAAACTTAAGGAGCAATGAATTAAATAAAGTTAAGCAGGTTTTATTTTAAACTGCAGGACTTCTCAGTACCTTTAGCCATTCTTGTCAATCCTACTTGGAATGGCTATCAGAATTAAGAAAATTTTATGAAACGTTATCCTTTATAAATTAACAGGACTTTCACAACTTTAATATCTAAGATTATGCATTTTAAAACAATAACATCTTGAATCACTTTCTGAATATACAATTTTAAAAGAGCTTGAGATTTAGCTATAATAAAAGAGAAAATCCTAAAACTCCTATAGTAGGATTTTCACTATAACCCTATTGCTGTTGAATATATAAAAGTGACCAAAGCGTTTTTGTATTCCTCAAATTACATAATTCTTTCAAAAACCTTCTACATACTTCTCAAAATCTGAATCTGAGACAATTTATTTCAGGTGCAACACATCATTATTTGATCTAATTTAAAGATTAATGCCATTGTTATTTTGATAGTCTCTTTCACTTGACAAAGCACAGCTAATGAAGTAAAACTTTCCAAATGTTATTTTTTATGTTTACATGTTTATGTTAAATGTTTACGTTTTCACAGGCCTGGCATCTATTTGTTCATTTTAAGATAGTGTTTCATTAGTTTTGGTGTATATATGAATCGGCTGGTTAAAGCTCCGATTGCTGGACCCCAGGTTTGGCGAGTCTTAGATGGCGCTGATAATCTGCATGTCTAACAAGTTCCCAAGTGAGGCTGATGCTGCTGATCCAGGTACCACACTTTAAGAACTATGGCTTTTGCTGGTCCCAATTTATTAGTTGAATACCTGGGTTTTTCCGTTGGTCTGAGGTTCCTCAGCCCGGCTCCAATCTGGAGCCTGGAGAGCTGGTTATCCCAAATGCCTCCAAAATAAGTCACCTTTGTGTTGATTCCTAGCTTCAGCTATCATAAATCTCACTTCCCAAAGACCAACAGATTTTTTTCCTCTCCTTTAATGTTTTCCACTGTCAGCTAACAATGAGTTGGTCATTAGTTTCAAAATGTGGCCCACACTTTGGATTTCTTTCCCTCTAATCACTCCTTCCTATTTTCCCACATAACTCATTCCCTCTCTTACATAATATCCTTGCAGTATCTTGTCTCTTTTCCCAGTCTTATTTGTCTCTTTAGTCAACTGGACGCTATCGCTGGCCTATATGAATATATAGCCTATATTCATTCCTTTGTTCATTCACTCCACAAGCATTTGTTAAAAGCTCAATGTATCGTAAAAATGATGAAAAGTTTGCATTCCTGAGCTTACACTGTAATGGGGGAGATACAAAATAAACATGTAAACAATAATTAGCAGTGATGTGTACATTGAAGAAAATAATATAAGATAATGGGAAAGAAAGTGACTGGAAATGAAATGTACCTTTGCTACTCTGGAAAACACTTCGCTAAGAAGGTAACATTAAGCTGAAACAGAAATATGATGGAGGCAATAATGCAAGGAATGTAGAAAAGGGCATTCTAGGCAGAGGGAGCATCAATGTGAAAGCAGAAGTCCATCATGTTTGAAGTTAGTGAGAGTCAGTGAGGGAAAACAGTTGAAGAATAGTTCAGGTCGGGGGTGGAGTGAGCAAAATTTTTCATAAACCCTTTGTAACCACATGCTTCACACAGACACCTTGTGTACAGCCTAGGAGACTAGTGTATATACAGGATGAGAGCTGGCCAACAGGAGTTAAAACATCAACAGCATTTGAGTAAGGAGGAATTGACGACGAATATCAGAATTCACTGCCTAGCCTTTGGAGTTGGCTATATTAAAATGCACTATGAATTGTACACAGTTCTTATTTCAGAATGTGGATACATTAGGTCTTACCCTTTCGTCCCCTTCATAAATGTTGAATTAAAGAACTACTCTAGGTATTGATATACAGTAGCTCTGGAAATAGGCAATCACTTCCTGCTTAAGAAATTAAAAATTCTGAGTGAAGAGGGGGCAAAATCAGGTCAGAAATACGTCTTACAACATTATTTCACAAAGACAATATTATCAAACAGCAGTGATTCTGATAAAATTGGCAAAACAATTCCCAGCAAAATAATAACAAGTATATGAAACACACAAACCTGTAAGCAATTTGAAATATGAAAGAGATTAGCTTAAAGCAAGAGTTGTATGCTTTCAAGAAACCCCTCAAGAAAAGCATCAAGTTTATTTTACCTGATAATTAGAATTATGGTTTAATCTTTATGTCATTAGCCCCCAGGTAGATCTGAGAGCATCTGAATTGAAAGGAATTTATCAGCCAGGGTTCTTTTCAAGTAAGGAACAGAAGTCTATGTTTATAATTTTGCTTTTGCAGATATTAAAATTTGCCACCATGTAACCTGAAATTTGTTAAATGTTCTCAACAGCAATGTAATTTCTTTTAGTGTACAGAGCTAAAAGTCTTGTAAGCAAAAGCACCTTAGTTTTCAAAATGTTCCAAAATTATTATTATATCAAAATAAAAAGTCCTTTGGTTTAATACTGTAAAACTCCTAGGATCTCATTTATAAAATTGCTTTATGCATTCCTCACCATCAAATATGCTGATGACATTACCTGTCTGCATCCACTGTCACATCATGAACCCCTCTCTGGATGACATCCCTGGAAGTTGCTGTGTCTGGTATTCGGTTCAGACTCCTAGTATACAGGTTGAGCCCTCCATCTGTCATGTACCTGAAAATAAATGCCTAATTAATCAACAGAAAATTAATTGACCTCAGCTGTATAATTTAACTTAATAAACAAATGGTGTGCAAAATTTTAATAATTATGCAAATATGCTCTATTACAGTTTTTTCTATATGAATATTCTACTCACCAGGAAGTATTAGAAAATCTTTCACGTTTATTAGGAAATTAATCTTCCTTACTGCAACAAGTAACTAGCCTATTATAAGACCTTCCTTTTTCTCCCCTTTGTTATCAATATTTTGAACAGACTTAGAGATAATGTAACTCTTAGCAAAATAAGAGCATGATTATTTCATTTTGTAAACACTATCTTTGAAGCATTGAAGGTCACAGGAGTAATCTTAAAATTAGATTAATTTATTTGATAAATAAAATATATACAGCAATTGACCACTATCATAAAATAATTACTAAGATGTATTAAATGTTTAAGATGTTGTCAGGAACCGTTCTATACAGCTTACATGTAATAACATTATTATCCCCACATTAGTGATAAAGAAAATAAGTAAGCATGAAATGGTTAAGGACTTACACAAGGTCACTCAACCAGTCCCAGCAGAATTGAGAATAAATCTAGAAAGTCAGCTTCAGAAACCATGACCTTAACCACCATGCACTGCTGTCTGAACTGAAGGACCACACTGCCTGCTATCACAGGACCACCATCTTCACACAGGGCTGGTAGACTCCCATAGTCATGTTACTGTTTGGTAATCCTTTCTTAGCAATGCGGGATTAGAACAGGTGTTAATCTCCTACCCCATGTGGGGCTAATCAAATGTTTCTTTCTTGAGAAATGGGATTAACAGAGAGCTCATCAGTCTTTCTATGTGGAAAGAGTTTATGGTAATGAAAACCCAGGAGCATTGGGTATTTATCTTCACCAGAGGCAAAGAGGCACAGAGAAAGCTGATCAGCAAAGTAGAAAGAAGGACACAGGTGCACAAAAAGCACACTTGGCCATGTGGTTTCAGCTTCACAACTTCTCCTGGGGTTCTAGGAGATATCCTTGCTTCCTTTGTAATAAGATCCCCAATTTGCTTAAACAAATTCGAGTTAATTTCACTATTTGGAATAAAAAATTTAATCATGACCATATTAAAGATCGACCAAATAGTTAAAACTACGATTATGAAGTTGGCTAATTGCTTACATGATTAGTAAATTCTGTCCTTATTAGTTGAAGAACCTTAAACAAATTTCTTAAACTGTGCCTCAATTTCTGCCTCAAAATGGGAAGAATAAAATTTACTGAAGATAGATATTATGGTAATTAAAGGAGAAATACATAAAGCTCTTAATATGAGAACCCTATAAATAATAGTGACTTGTTATTCACAAAGTCTCTCCCAACATATGTTTAAAAGGAAATATATGAATTTTATACACAAAACAAAAAGTCATGCTATATTATCCTCATAAGGTACTCTACATGGTTAATTTTCCTGATAACCAAAGAATTTAATCCCACCAAAATTAAAACAATAAAAAGAGTACTCTGGTTCCAAAATGTGCTGAAGACTAGATATGACAACTTTTTTTGATAACTAATTCATGATTATGAGCATCAATTTCCTGTATCATATACAGTGATACTAAATGAGACAATTAAAGATTAAAGGATATTTGTCCTTTGTACTTTTTAATTTGTCAGCTGCCATATTGATGCTGTCAGTGTTCTATTGTTTACTCTTACTTCCAATTTCTTATCTTTTTTTTTTTTTTTTTTTTTTTTTTTGCGGTACGCGGGCCTCTCACTGCTGTGGCCTCTCCCGTTGCGGAGCACAGGCTCCGGACGCACAGGCTCAGCGGCCATGGCTCACGGGCCCAGCCGCTCCGCGGCATGTGGGATCTTCCCGGACAGGGGCACGAACCCATGTCCCCTGCATCGGCAGGCGGACTCTCAACCACTGTGCCACCAGGGAAGCCCAATTCTAAATATTTTTATTGCTTCTTTTCTTAAGGTGGAGTATATGAAATTCCTGATAAAGTGTTTAGTGAAAAACATTTTTCTCATTCACTCTCCTTTTGAAATTTAAAAAAATTTTTTTTTCTATTTTATTTATTTTATTATTGGCTGTGTTGGGTCTTCGTTGCTGTGCACGGGCTTTCTCTAGTTGCTGTGAATGGGAGCTGCTATTTGTTGCGGTGTGCAGGCTTTTCATTGTGGTGCCTTCTCTTGTTGCAGAGCACGGGCTCTAGGCGCTCAGGCTTCAGTAGTTGTGGCTCATGGGCTCTAGAGCGCAGGCTCAGTAGTTGTGGCGCACGAGCTTAGTTGCTCCGCGGCATGTGGGATCTTTCTGGACCAGGGCTTGAACCCGTGTTCCCTGCATTGGCAGGCAGATTCTTAACCACTGCGCCACTAGGGAAGCCCTGAAACTGTGTTTTAAAAGTTTGGGGATGATAGAAATTTTCTCTCCAGATAAGTGACATACTCCTTTTTAAAAAAATTATCAACATGCTTGATCCTAAACTTAACCTCAGGAGGAAGTGAAAACAATGTATACATGTTAAGTTTTACATCTTATTCGTCTGTCTTATTCATTGGTGTATCTCTAAAAGTGTTTAGTAAGGTGTTTTGTATATAGTTTGGTATCAACAAATATATTAAACATTTGTTCAGCTGAATTTAAAAGGCCTCCGTACTGCAGGAAGAAACCATGACAGCAGATCTCAGCACTTTAGCCATAATGGCAATGCATGTATACAAGAAATAAGATGGAAGATGACTTCTATTAGAAACATAACCTTTCAATTATTCAATGCTTACAGAAGAGTAAGTTCTATAGACAAAGGTTAAAGGCTTTGAAAACTAATTTGCCAAAGAAAAAAACAACTTTAAAATTTCAATGAATTAAGGAAAAAACCCAACTTTTTTAGGAAGCCTTTCAAAGGATGCTCATTTTCCTTTGACCCTGGGATTTTCCAGGTAATATCAAATAAGTTTACAACAGGTATTAATTGAACCAAAAATAGTCATCAGTGTCTATTTCCTCTGCTTACAGACACTGTCGCATTGGAATGTTGGTAGGGCATTTTCATAACAGAAAAGTTTGTTATTTGAAAAATATATATGGGCATCACACAAGCAAATTTCTCATTTAAATTTTTTTCTTGAAAATTCTTTCTTCTTTTCAGTTTTTCTGAAGGATTTAAAAATCTAAAATAACATGCGTTTCATAGTTCCTCTAGAAAAATTTGCTACAATCCAGAAAATATAAATGTTAGGAGATCATTTTGAAAAAATAATGTAAAATTTTAAAAAAAGATTTCCTAATAATGTTATACCTAAACTTCTAAACCATAAGCTCAGATGAGTTTAAGAGATAACAGTCACAGGATGATTGGTACAAACAAAAAGTTGCAAAGGAAATTTGTGAAGGTTACTGACAGAAAGTAAAATCTCTCAAACTATGGAAGTCTTAGGATAATTTTAGCCATGTTCAAATTCTATAAGCTATAAGATGATTCACATAAAAAACACAATCGTCTCCCAAAGCATTTCTAACTCTTCCTCCCTTCCACTGCCATCTCTCGTCTTCCCTCTGTTGTAGAAAAACTTTGCATACTTTGGCACATTTTCTTTAGCTGTGTGTTTTCCATATTAATATTTCCAGGCCATAGTGCTCCACCCTGCGCTAGAATGAGATATTAAACTGCTTCCTGTGCACAGATGCGTGGATCTCCCATAACCACCTCAAATACAGCATAAACAGACCATATATGGCCTTTACCACTAAAGCTCATGCTCCTTTTGTATATGCTAATACAGTTATAGGGAAACACACCATCCACCTAGTTAACAATCTAGATAAATGACTTTCTTCTTGTCACTCACCACCCTCAATTACTATAGGATGGAGTCTGTTCAGACCTGTGAATCAACATCACTATGTTCTCATTATGTCTGGAATTCAGTGAAATAGGAAGAAACTATAAACATCTTCTTTTTATATGCTATTCAATCTCATTTTCTCAATCAACATAAATACATACAACTCTACCTCCACAGCAACTCCATGCTTTTTCAAAAAAAGCTTTGTATTTAAATACATCATATTTTTGCAAGAGTATAAAATGTAACAGTACACATTAAATAATAATTAAAAAATAATATCAGTTTTCATGTACCCATAACCTGGCTTCAAAAAGAGAACATTTCTACTTTCTTCAGCAACCATATAGGCTCTTTCCAGTCCTACATTTCTAAACCTCCCTTCTAGAGATATCTATTGCCCTGGATTTTGTGTTAAGCATTCCTTTACTTTTCTTTATGGTTTAACCACATGGGCATATATTCCTAGAAATACACTGTTTAGCATCTCATGCATGTGAACTTCATATAAATTGAATCACATTGTATATATTCTTTTCTGACTTATTTCCTTCACTCAAAGCTACATTTTTGCAAATCATCTAGATGTGTATTATTGTATTTTTAATGTTAGTGTTATACGGCTTTGTTTTACAAGCACACTAGTCTATTTATCCGTTTGACGATTACAGACATTTGAGCTGTTTTTAGATTTTTTGCTGTTACAAACAACTCTGCCATGAACATATGTATATGCACATTTCTTTATGCTCACAGGCAAGAGCTTGTCAAAGGTCTATATCTAGGAAAGGAATCATTGGGTCAAAAGGGATACATACACATATTCAAACCCTACTAGTCAATGCCAAAGAGTTTTCAAAATATTTTCAGAATAAACTTCTACTTGTCTATGAATAAGAATTCTCATGTTGGCTTTAATTTACAAGTGCCAGATTACCAAGCAGGTTGATCAAATTTTTACTTTGTTATAGGCCATTTATGTTTTGTCTGTGAAATGTCTGTTTATGACTTTTGCTCATTTTTCTATTGGATTCTATGTTTAGTTTTGTTTTTTTCTTTCCCCATTGATAGTAATCCTTTATTAGTTGTATGTCTTGTATGTGTTTTTGGCTTATGTGGGGTTTTATTCTGACATTTTTCTCTTACTTATTTTTATGTGAAATTAATTCTTCAGAATAAAAAGAAACTTGATCTAGATACCTTTCTAACCTCACAAAGTAAATGCTTCTGTTATTTTTGTGTAGTGTTTTAGAATGTGATAATTAGCTTTTTTGAGATTTTTGGACTCTGTTCCCATCTCCCACTTTTATCTAGACCTTCTCTATCTTCACTTTTATTGCTACATCCTGTTCAATTTGCTTCTACTCCTGGAAGTTTTCCCTCAGTGTGGGGTCCTGTCCTGGAAGGGAGCTGTGGCTGGAGAGTTTAATGAATACATGGGGACAAGATTGCTCCACTCCCTTCAGATATGACCTTCAGCCCTTACTCTCTCTGGCTGGTCAAGTGGTCAAAACCTTCCCAGCTTCAGTTGCTATCTTCACATAAACCCTGTGTGTTTTGTAGTCGGTTTCTCTTGGCTATTTTGTGGTTCATCTGTTCTCAGTGTTATCAGACGCCCCACTACTACCTTCTCTTTCTTCGTACACAGATGCTGATATCATTGTGCTCCTTTGGCTCTTGACTGTTTGTCCTTCATTGCTTATACTTGGGGTTTGAGGTGATACCTTGTCATCATCTTTTTTCAACAATGATCATGGTTTTTTCCCATGGTTTTACTATCTAGTTGGTTTGTCTATTTTTGTGGGTATTTGGAAAGATTCGCCTATGCCCCTACCATATCTTCCTAGAATTCCGTTTTTACATTCAATATCTTATATCAGAAACTGTATATAACAATTAGCTATTTGTTATGACATGAAAACACAGGGCATCTAAAATGTGTGTGTGTGTTTTTAACCTCCAAGGAACTTTAGTTCAGCACCTAGAACACCAATCAGATAATATCAAGGATTGTCCCCTTGATCAAAGGTGCTAGCTAAGAAAACTATACTAATAATGAACGATTGCTGTGAAGCTCTGTTATATTTGTTTGTAAAAAATCAACTCCTAGGAGAGAAATGTGGACAAGTAGACATGTAGACAACTTCACAGGGTCAGTATGTCAAGATGGTTAAGAGTGCAGACTGGAGCCAGACTGCTTTTAAGTTCAAGTCCAGCACTGCATGCATCAAGAAAGCTTGAATTCTCAGAATGCCAATGAATTAACTTTCTGAGTTCTACCTAAAGTTACTTAACCTATCTATGCCTCAGTTGTTTCATCTGTAAAATGGAGATAGTAATGATATGCTTATCTCTTACAGTTATGGTGACCTAGCACATAATAAGTGCTATATAAGTGTTGACTAACATTACTGGCTATTTTTTCCATTAGAATTTCTACATTCACTAAAAATAACTCTCATATCTTGAATATGAAATGAACAGAAGCATTGTGATTAGGAATATGTGGTTTCCCATGTACATCCTTTAACCCAACTCAAGTAACCCTGCCCTTCCCAATGTCTTGAATGCTTCAGTCATCACAAAGTTTCCTAAAGGAGAATTGTGGGAGGATCAGGGGATTAAAGCAGCATTAAAGTAACCACCTCCCTTTTAAAAAATGTCATTCTCCAGAATTAAATTACTTTGCGTTTGGGCCATTTAAAGCAGGATTTTAGGTTATATTCTTGGCCCAACTATTTATCACTGTGACACCTGCAGATAACTTCAATTTCCACCCAATTAAAATATGTAACTTTTCCCCCAGTTTTCCAGAGTGTTCCTTTTTTTTTTGCTTTACACATGGAGACTTTTTCAGAGAGATTCATTATAAGTAAGAGGCCTTCCTCTGACTAATTCCTAATTACTGGCAGATTCACACCCCCAAGTGCTTAAAGTAATTTTTAGAAGAGAAGAAAGAGATAAGCCTTTGCATGCTTCAAGAAATCTCGAATTCTCCGAATGCCGATTAACTAATTTTCTGAGTTCTACCTGAAGTCCGTGAAAAAAATGAAACTCGGGCTTCCCTGGTGGCGCAGTGGTTGAGAGTCCGCCTGCCGATGCAGCGGACACGGGTTCGTGCCCCGGTCTGGGAGGATCCCACATGCCGCGGAGCGGCTAGGCCCGTGAGCCATGGCCGCTGAGCCTGCGCACCCGGAGCCTGTGCTCCGCAACAGGAGAGGCCACAGCAGTGAGAGGCCCGCGTACCGCAAAAAAATGAAACTCCTTTCCCATTTACTTCATGACATTCCTTTTTGCATGAGAAAAATATCCGAGATTAAACACCTTCATTCATTGCTTTGTCTTTTGAGCCTTCTTTGTCCCTTTAACCACTAAAACATACTTTAAAAAATTGGGAACAGTTAACTTTGTGATTCAATTCTTTTCATGAATTGTATAACACAGACTTTTCTATGCCCTTTTTTCTTAAAGAAAACATCAAATTAAAATTCCCCTGGGGTATCTTCCTATCTTTTAACTTTAGGCTGACAAATCGGGCTGCATCCCACTAATGTTGACAATGGTACACTACACATGCTGGTGAGCAGTGAGGAAGTACAGCACATCCTGGGTGTCCTCCCCATAACACCCCAGTCACCCCTGAGCCGAGAGCAGTGACACTGCCTGCTGACCACGTCTAGTCACGCTCCATCCAGGGGACAGAACTCTGAGTCATTCTTTAAATTTCAGTGTCCTGTACTCTACCATGGGAAAGAGAACATGTATAAGGCCAAGCAGGTAAACACCATCAGAGGAAGTTCTCAAATAGGATTTGTATTATTTTTACTTAGTTTTTCTTTTCTTCTTCGACTTTAGACACTGAGTATGAATGACTCAACACAACGCATTCAGACCACTAATGCGTCCTTACATGGACTCATTTGTGGGACTATTCAAGACCTCCTCTGAAGGGCCAACAGAGAACAAAACTGCAGAACAGAAGTGAGAATCAGGTTTCCAGTGAGGCAGGAAACAAGTAGGAAGTACAAAGAATATACCAGTATCTTAAAAATTTCTCATTAGTTCTGCAGAGACTAGCCAGCTCTCATCAGACCAATTTCCTCTTCCTCTTGGGCACAAAGATGAACACTGGTTCCTGGCCTTGCTGTCAGTGAGATGGGGCTGCAGCAGTTCTGGGTAAGGAAATGTGGGTAGAAGTCATAACCCCCACTTCCAGACCGGGTACATATGAACTATTCTTACACCACGGTTCTTCCTCTCTTTTGCCATCTGTCTTTTGAAATCAACACCCAGGGTGACGTCGGCAGTCTGGTTGGATAATAGCAGAGTTACCTACCATCCATCTTAGTCCCCAACTGATGATCAGAAACACCAGGAGGGGTTTTATGTGAAGGAGGAATTAACTTCTTTGTGTTAAGTTACTGAGATTTTGAGATTTCTCTGTTACAGAAGTTAGTTGCCTAATACCGCTAGAGTCCTGGAAAATACAAAAATGCTCCTGACTATAGGTATGCTGGTAAAATATACTACTATAAGCAGAACTCAGTTTTTAAAAAAATGACTTTCAAAAACCCCTTATCTAAGAATGTATATACATACACACGTACATACATATGTACACATACTACTATTCATTTATTGAATAAGTGAGCAACTATAAAAATATAAAAACACTAACATGTGAGTATATGTGGGCCAGTACTGTGTCTATATTGTTCACCACTGAACACACAGTGCCTAGAATGTTGCTTGGCACATAGGAAGAATGCAACAAATATTTTTGAACACATACATACATACATACATAATTCAGTTCATGATCTCTCTTCTCTATTCTTTTCCCAGGATTCTTCACACCTCTCACAATTTCTACTATCTCCTATATAAGATCATATCCTATGATTATTAGGTTATTAACCATTAGGGTAATAATTACTGATAAAAAATGTAATTGTGATGATGATGATAATTTACTGAACACATATTGTGACAGGCTTTGCGCTAAGTGCAATTTTGTGGGTTATTTTCTTCATTCCTAACATTTCATGAAGATTTTGCAATTTTATCCTTATTACAGAAAGGAATTTGGATACATTAAGCTCTCAAGGAGTTGGCAGATAGCAAATGGTAGAAAGAGACTTAATTTAGACACTCCAACTCCAGCAGCAACTCAACTGCTTCCTACCCTAATTAACAATAACCTGTCTCCCTAATTCTAGACCTTAGAAACTCAGAGAAGGTGGCCACCAGGAATGAACTGGTGGGTATCAGGATATCAAAGCAGAGCTGTTAAGTCTGATCAAAAGCTCTTTTGTACTTTTTAAGGTCTTGTTCCCATTCAAACAAGCTTTTCATGACCGAAGTCAGGAAAGGTTACTTGTACAGAAGAATGATTTCAGAGACCTGTCCTCTCAGATGCATAAGGACAAAGAAGAGGTAAAAACCTGGACTCACATGAAAAATATAGATAAAGCTAGTTGGGAAGCTTTTCCTTTTATTATAGAGCCTAGGTTTTGAAGTCAGATGTATCTGAGTCCTAATGCAAGTCTAGTCTTTGCTTAGCTTTAATACAGTTGGGGCCAAGTGGGATCAGTTTCCTTATCTGTAAAACAGGTATAAAAATACTTACCTCATAAGGGTTGGTGGTGGGGAGGGGGTTAAATGAATTAATGTCCTTTAAGCACTTAAAAAGCGTGAAGTAGGTAATAAATTTTCAACGTGTCAACTACAGTTATTAATAGAGGTAGTTTTAATAGCATATCCTATTTCCCCCATTGGGGCTCATCCTCAGACTGAACTAAATATTCCAAATTGCCAAAATGCTTTTGAGAGTTTTATAATCACAACTCTTTTTTGGAATGTAACAGAAAACAGAAGGAAAACAGGGGTTAACATAAAAAATCTGATGCCATCAAAAGAGAAAAAATAGATTGAAATTTTCAGATCTAAAACGATTTTCTCTCAAGTTAGATTGGAGGTGTATAATTGAAGAATGCTAGAAAATCTGTGTTCCTCAAAGCAGTTACAGGCAGCTTTGACAAGCCAAAAAAAAGAATCAAGCAGCTCAGCAAAACTCCTCCTGTCTCCTTCCCACGTCCTTCACTACAAAATCTGTTATTTAAGAAGCATGTGAAAATCACTCTGAAAAACACAGCGCACATGTGTTTCTCTGAACTAACAATAGAAAAAGTTAATGGATTATAATGAAAAGACTTTACAGAAATTTTGGACATTTTACTGTTCATGAATGATTAGAAGGCTGAAATACCCCCAAATAACCTTAGATTTCTCACATTTTCTAATGACTTTATTAACTAACCTATATCCCCTTCCTACAGCTACTGCATTGTAGTAGACCACCTCTCTTTACACAATTCTGTTAGAGACCGGGGCCCAGGGCCACTTACCCACTGTTGATGTCATCAGCTCTGAGACTTTTCCCAAGGATATCACCATCACTCATATATCCACCAACATCGACTTCAGAAGACATGTCCAGGTCACTGCTTGCTTTCTCACTCATGTCAATCTGTGACATGTTTCCCAGCCGAGAGACAGCAGCTCGACGGAGAGGCGTAGTGTACATGAACCTTGAGGGGTCTGTGTGGATGAAACGACTGGTACTGCTGCGAGGGTAGCCAGCACCCAGGGAGGGAGCATCTCCAGCCTGAAGTCTAGGACATGCCTGGCCCAACCTCCAGGTCATGGGAGTGGGTCGACCTGTCAAGTTGGGTATAGTCCTGCCATTCACTTCCGTCGTCACAGTGCTGTCAAATGTTGTCTCCAAGGTGCTGTCAAATAAAATAGAGAAATCACTATATTCTGGTTCACCTGGGGCCATGGACCCAGAATGCATGAAGACAGGAACGCCTACAGTTGAGAGTCATTTCTTAGAAGTATGTCCATTTTCATGAAAGTCAAATTATACATTCATTTTGAGATTCTAAACACCTCTGCAGGTATCAAAATGTAGGAAGGGGTATTCATCACAGATTTTTTGCTTTCAAAAGAAACGCCATCATTACATTTTAGATAAAACAAAATATTGTTTCACATTCTCAACCAACCCTTAATTTAACCCATTGTAGCCTTCCCAGAACTTTTCTGGAAGTTAACTACAATTATGTTTGAAAGACACTCTACCACCTCTCCTCAGATGCATTTTAATTACAACTTCCACCGTTGTTATTTGAGGCAGGCATGAAAATCCATTTAGCAGTGATGGTGTTAGTTTCAGTAGCTAATTCAGTTTAAATGGGAAATTATACTGAAGAAGAGATGGATAGGAGAAAAAAAATCACTGGGTAGGGCTGAGAAGTCACCAGTTGACTGTCATATAAAATTTAAGTGAGAAAATAGTAAAGGAAAACTAAAATTCCTTCTTTATCATTACAAGAAGTTAAATGCTTAATTGTAATTTTTTCTTGATTGGCCCCAAAATAGGCAGAATTGAAGAAGACCTGTGACTTATCTGGGTCCCACGGAGACTGGACATAGTCTCTTCTAAATTCTGCCTCAAATCTGCTATGTTTTTAACTGTTCTCATTCTTCTTGTTTCAGGGTCTTCACCTAGAAAAGTAAGATAATAACAAATTTTTTATTCATGCCATTTACTGTCCTGTGAATAATCTGAATAATTATATAGATATAGATATGAGTTCCTTTTTGCAAAAGTGAAATAATAGGTAGAAAATTCCAAATGACTATTATTATCTGAAATTATAATTTTTTTCTACAAATAAAATGTGAATAGAAACAAATGTAATGTTACAAGTAATAATTTGAAGTGGCGATAATACAATAGTATTTCGTAGGTCTATGACCTTAATCATTGCAAAATGAGAGAGTCATTTGGAAATATACTGTACAGTGCTCCCTGTTTCTAAGCTTAATTTAAATATCTGAAACTGTTTGGATCCTAATTACTTTCATAATCATCTATTTCAAAGTGTGCTCAGAATAGCTGAGATAAACTTGACTTATGAAGCAAGTATATATTTATACTCTGGGGAATCAGACAGAGGCTTTTTCTCATAGAAGCAATATCTTTTTAAGTCTTTTATTTTATTAGACTCATGAACGAAGATCCAAGAATTGGATAGCTTTATTTTTAATTATTTCTCCACTTTCTACAGGGAATCAAAATATCCACATGTGACACCAGAGTGCCAGTAAAGTCTTAGGCATCTAATCCAGCGATAAGTCTACACATAAAATAAACAGCTCTGCCAGGGTGACAACTGTTGGCCTTGTTCAACCTCTATCTGTCATTTGGGGGCAGAGGTGCCATTCAACCATTTTGTTTATGGCCATGTAATAATTCCCAGGCCAGTGGCCATTGAAATTGGTGAATCTGGATAATAAGAACAACATGGAAAGGAAGGAGAGGAAACATAGTCTTAATTCTGTTTAATTTGGACTCAGGAGGATGCCCAGTGATGAGGATTTTTTTTTTTTTTTTTTTTTTTTTGCGGTACGCAGGCCTCTCACTGTTGTGGCCTCTCCCGTTGCGGAGCACAGGCCCCGGACGCGCAGACTCAGCGGCCATGGCTCACGGGCCCAGCCGCTCGGCGGCATGTGGGATCTTCCCGGACCGGGGCACGAACCCGTGTCCCCTGCATCGGCAGGCGGACTCTCAACCACTGTGCCACCAGGGAAGCCCGAGGAATATTAAATAAAAAGAAAGAAGGAATAAAAAAAGGGAAGGAAGGAAGCGGAATGAATGGATTAAGGGGTGAGAAGGTATAGGAAAGAAAGAAAGGAAGAGGATGGCAAAGGAGGGGATGGTAGGGAAGGGAAAGGAATGCAGAAGGGATGGAAGGAAAAGAAAAAAAGAAGGAAAAGCGAAGGTAGAAAATGGCATGTATTAAATTCCAGTATGAAAACTGTCACATAGACAAGTCAAGATGCATATCTACCATCAGTTTTAAGAATACAGGTAGATATTCAACCTGTTCATTTTTCTTCCACAATATTCATGCCAGGTTAAAAAAAAACACACACACAACAAATGCACACATTTAACATCTATAATAGAATCTTAGAGTTGATGGGGACTTCAGAGATTGTCTTGCCTCACCTCTCAGCCAATGAGGGAAAACTCTTTTTGTCACTAGCGAGGTGGCCATGGGTCTCTGCCTAAAACCTCCAAGATCGGAAAGGCTTCCTCCTCTCCAGTAAGAGGTGATTCTTTCCAATATTAGGCCAATTAGGTCTCATTATAAAAACAATTCTGAGGACGAGTAATGATTTGCCCCCATTTAACTTCCACCCAGGGGTCGCAATGGCTCTGAAACCAAATGAATAATTTTATATCACTTTACCATGGCAGCCACTCAGAAAGACAAATGCTAATTTCTTCTTCAGCCAAACACTACTACACTGTTCATTATCCTTCATCCTGAATGGTTGCCAAAACAACCACCACTCTGCTGCCAGCCTGCAAATCTCTTCCTTTTAATTTACCAATTATTTGAATGATTGAAATGCTTAATAACTGTATTATTATTTCAGATTTAGAAAGTACTGAAAAACTTCCCTAACTTCCCTGTGTGTGTGGACACACACACACACACACACACACACACACACACACAAATGGAATATTGCTCAGCCATAAAAAAGAATGAAATAATGCCATCTGTAGCAACATGGATGGACCTAGAGATTATCGTACTAAGTGAAGTAGGTCAGACAGAGAAAGACAAATATCATATGATATCACTTATAGGTGGAATCTAAAAAAATGCTACAAATGAACTTATTTACATAACAGAAACAGACTCACAGACAGAGAAAACAAACTTATGGTCACCAAAGGGGAAAGGTGGCAGAGGAGGGAGTAATATATACACATTACTATATATAAAATAGATAAACAACAAGGACTTACTGTATAGCACAGGGAACTATACTCAATATTTAGTAATAACCTATATGGGAAAATGATCTGAAAAGAATATATGTGTGTGTGTGTGTGTGTGTGTGTGTGTGTATAACTGAATCACTTTGCTGTACACCTGAAATTAACACAACATTGTAAATCAACTATACTTCAATAAAAAATAAATTAAAAAAAAGAAATAAGAATATGTTGTACATGGCACAACTTTTCTAACCCTAATTCAAGTCATACAATTTCTAACCTCATAGATTAACATTATTTTAAAATTCAGAACTGTTAATAACCCTTAAGACTCTAATTATATTTCCTCTGGAAATTCTTCCCAGCCTTCTCCTCATAAATATAACACAGCATATTTGAGAAATGGCTAGAAAGAAGTCTACCTCTTATTTCCAAACAATCTGGCAGTATGCTGAAAGAAAAAGAAGGCTTTGTAAGGAAAATCTTGAAGGGCAGAAAAAAATATCATTACAGTCAAAGGAAAGGCAGAGGTGAAGAGATTTTACTTAAAATGGCAAAAGTAACAGTGAAGGATGAGACCAAACTAGAGACACATTAAAGCTAATATACAGTCGTTTATCTAAGATTTCACACAGTAGAGAAGCCTAAGATTCTAAGTGATGGTAAGAGAAAAGTCTTAAAGGAGAAAGTGCTGAGATGACTTTTATTGGAGGGAGTAAGGTAGGCAAGTCATTTCCCTTACACAAGTTCCAAAAATACACCATTACAAGTTCCCTATCTCCTATCTCCTAGCCCCTTCCTTTGGGGAGAACTTTGACTTTGTAATCAAGCTGCATCTCAACTACTTGCCAATTGCATAATATTAGTAACACTGATATTTGAATTACTTTCAATATCTTTTTTACATAAACTTTAAGAACAGTGTATTTTCAGACATTCCATTTCACTCAGTATTTTTTAACACCTTCTTTATCTCCTTTTAAATTTCCTTCTTCCAATCCAACAGGCATCTTGGACCCTTGGATTCTTCCAATTGAATCCACTGTTTGTTTATACAGCTTCCCTCATGTTTCAGAACCATCACTCTCTCTCTCTCCATTGTTTTTCCTCCTCATGACATCTACTCATGACACTGCACCACTCACGACAGACAAATGGACCTTTTCCTCCCAATACTTACTGAGCAAAACATAATTGCTGCCTCATTCATGTCAGGAAAGATAATAACCAAACCAAAATTTCTTGCAGCAAATGTTCTCAATGACCCACGAAAGGCAAGATAAAGTTAAATGCACTTACAACCCCCCCAATGATTGCACAAGCCTGAAATATCCTGTAAATCTGTATCCAAATCCCATAAATAAATAGAGAAACGGGGGCAGGGAGGGAATCACAACTGTGAAAAGGCCAAATGTAAAAGCGCAAATACCATTAAATATTTAGTAACAAATAAAAGTTAGCAGAAAAATGCACATGAGAAATTTAGTCACAAAAATGTATCCCCTTTCACTTTTATAATCTCAAAGCCAGCTACTATTCCTGGAAGAAGCCTCCTGTCAGACAAAATAGTAAGGGCTTACACACATTTTCCAGAACGGCATATTCTGCAATTTGCTTTGAGTTTTTAACAGTGCAAACTACTTTCTCTTTGCTTGTAACATCTCTTCTATTAGGATGTAACAGGCTCTATTAGAGTAACAGGCTCAGTTCGGTGCTTTTGCATTTTTACTTAATGGCAGACAGACCATTTAATCTGTGCAGTCCTGCCCTTACTTTTCAAGCTTTAATTACACACACTGTAATTAACACTGCCAGCCTTTGTCATCTTTTAGGAGGAAATCAAATTACATACGAATGAATCTGATTCACAGAGAATTATGTCCTCTACACCAGCTATATTACAAATGTTATTTTTTAGAGTACAGCTGCCTGATTTATTTGGAGAAATCACCCTAGTTTTGTGGATGACCCCAAAGGTGAGTTGGATAGAAAATTTTTCAACTCATCAGGTTAAACCAGACACTTTGGGGGAAAAATAGCAAAATATGGCTAACAGCTTTATCACTACCTTTTAAATATTCTCCTTTATAGTTATAGCACAGACCCTAGTCTGTCTGATTTATTAGGATATCCAAGAATAAAGAGTTGAACTCAGGGAACTCTGCCTAAAAACTAACTTGGAAGAAGCCATTTTGAGTCAGAAGCAGAACCTAGTCAAGCACGTAGCAGAAATCCTGCAATTCTTGTGTGCTGTGGGCTTGGATATATTTACCAACTTAACATGCATCATTACTTAGGGAATTGCATTGCAATGCTTCATTATCCTTATATGATTATTCATATCAGAGCTATTTGAATAAACTCTTCCTCTTACTTTCTCATTTGCATCTTTGAATACTG
Organism: Lipotes vexillifer; assembly: GCF_000442215.2. NCBI lineage: Eukaryota > Metazoa > Chordata > Mammalia > Artiodactyla > Lipotidae > Lipotes > Lipotes vexillifer. The sequence continues at coordinate 301,972 of NW_006781704.1, forward strand.
GCATATGCTGGGGGAGAAAAAAGCCTTAAGGAGAATAATCCCATAAATAAATTAGCAGATGCTCAGTTTAAAAACCATGGAATACACAGACACCTATTGAGAGATGACCCTCTGACAGTAATGCTCCAAGTTATTTATGTACAAAAAGGTATACGTCATATACACACCCAGCCCACAGCATGCTATAATTTAACAGAACAACCAACACATGCTTTCAGGGGACTTTACTCTGGTCATATCTTTGAAAATACTTACATAAGAGGTACTTAGAACAAGATAAATGCTACCATTTTCAAGGCAAAAGACAAATATTATTTGATTCTACCGTTTCAGAGGATCAAGAAACGAAAAAAGATTCTTAAGGATTAAGACTCCCCCTCTTGCCTTTGTACTGCATGCAGGGTTTTTTTTGTTTTGTTTTGTTTTTATGAGAAGCAGTTCATCATGGAAAGCACACAATGGTGAAGAAGGAAATCTTCAGTGTCTGAGCACCTGGTGTATTCAGATTCAGAAATCACTATTCCTGCAACTGTGGAAACACTTACTCTTTTAAAGCTAAACTAACAAGAAAAATTGAGCGATATTCACCTCTGCTGTCTCTCTAAGCTTTCTTCTTCTAAAGCTGGTTCACTAAGATTCCAGAAAATCTCATAAAACCTCTTGTAACAGGAGGGTCTACATAGAGAATAAAAACAAACCTATATTTGGCTTCAGCTGTATGAATCAGAAACAAAGGGATCACTGGTCTGGTTTAATTCTTTCGAATTTAAAGAGTCCTATATGAAGTCCTTTGTGGAAATACACACTGACATAAAAGAGGATGTGGTCAATGGTTTAATGCTTATGACTTTTTGAAGAAGGCACCATTTGATATAAATATGCTACAGTAGAGCGCTGAACTTAGATATAACAATTAAAACGTATACAGTTTAGCTATTCAGGCAGGTGGCCAAACTGAAGAATTACTTCAGACACTGTTGTATCTAATTAATTAAAGATTATTATCAGAAGTTACTCCTAAGAATCATGTTATCAAACAGGCCTACTTTGTAAAGTATCAGAACAGTTCACATGCATCTACATAGTAATTTAAATAGTTATAATGTACACACTCAGAAGTATTTTTTGCCAAACACTTCAAAAAAATGTGAGTAAAGCTGTCAGAAGAGGCCTCTGCATTTCAAGTATAACTAGAATGTATGGTACTTGTCACCGAGGTACAAACAAGGCCATCTATTCAGACACCACTGAGGCAGCAGAAGAAACCTCACTATACAAAAAATTTACCCACGAGGTCCTTCATTCTTCATTCCAAATCTGTGGTGAGTCCACCTTGAGGGAAGTTGAATAAATAGGCCCCGTTAATGACTGAGTAAAACACAAATTTGGAGTTTTAAAATGTTAACACTTATTTATGGATGTGTAGAGTGTACTAGACTCCAGGCCAATAATGCCCACGGCAGGTGGTTGCTATTTACTTTCTCCATATACACTTTACAACTAGTTCTCACGGTTCAGTTTTCTGAAGACAATCATTTCAAGAAACAAGGAATTTAAAATTGTTTTGAGTAACTACGGTTTCAAAAACATCAGTCAGAAGAACAGAAGCTATTTGGCTTATGCAAAGAGGCAGCTTCTGAAAATTCCATCCTCCTTTTAGGAGCAGACCCGACTTACCTAACAAGTCAGTGTAAAGGGCCTGTTCCAGGTCGCCCAGCATTGTCAGGATCACATCCTCATCCAGATGCGCTGTGCCTTCCCGCAGGCAGCTTTCTCCCTCCTCTTCGGCCCAGCTCCTGCCGATGCTGCCAGGCCTGGAGGACACATTTTCATCTTCGGACCGGCTGTCTTCATCACTCTCACCTTCCAAGCCTTTTCCGGAAGACCACTCTTCTAAGCTCTCACTGCCTGCATGGCTGGCGGGCAGCAGGTTCCAGGCCCCCGGGCCCCTGGTGTGGTACAGGGACTGCACGGACCTTGACAAGAATCTGGACAGCGAGCGCCTCTCTGCATAGCTGGATTCTCTCTGGCTGGCCTTGGCGGCATTTCCAAACCAGTTGGAAATGCGCACAGTGGGTCGCCTCTCCCCCTCACTGGTGAGGGACAGATTGGTCAGAGACTTTTGCTTCTGAATGCAAGCTCCCTTTGGCCTTACTTTGCTCTGAAACACAGAGAGTTCAGCTGGCCGCTGCATGGCTCTCCTTACTGGCTTCTTCTTTTTCAATTGGACTTCATATTGTCTTTCTGCACTGAGATGCCAACTGGCCCTTTTGGTTTTAATTAACACTTGGAATTCAATAAAAGCTCAGGCAAGGCGCAAACATTCACGTTAGATTCTAGAGCTATAGTACAATCAATGAGTTGCCCACAATTCAGCTTGCCATGTCATGCCCCTCATCAGCAGTACTTACAAACATTTTGCTTGTATATATTGGAAGCAGAAAAGAGTTCATCAAAGACACTGCTCCAGCTGAAAAGTAGCACAGGAAGCCAACTACGTTTTCCAGTCTTTATCCAATCACATGTCTCAGCAGGGCGATGGGTCCACATTTCCCTCTATCGCTTCTGTATTCCCAAACGCGAGGTAGTGAAGCACCAGCGATGTCTCTGGCTTTGCTTTTTTTCCCTGCCTCTCACCAGCCCTTCACTGATCTATCTGGGTCTGCAGCCCTTTACTCTAGAGGAACTGACAAGGTGCAGCATTTAGAGCCTCCACATCAGAGCCCCATAAGAGCAGATTAAGCACTGAAGCCAGCCCTGCACGCGCCTCTCGTGTTTTAGTATTCCACCTGCATTCTCAGATCTATGGCTCTTCCTTGCTGCAGTGGATGCTGCTGGCTGCCATGGCAGCAAACATCCTGCTAAATTAAAACAGAGGCACAGAAGCGGCTGTCCAGCCTAGTATGCCACAGGTTTCAAAGCCAAGCCTGAATGAGATGCTACACGATTAACCCTATGCATGTTTAAATCACTCTCGGCTATCCCGCCTCAGATACGGAGAGAAACACACACACACTACATACACACTCACTCACATTCATAACACACACTCCACGACACTGAGAACGACAGACTAATTCTCTATAGCTGCAGGCAGCTGAAGCAGGCAGATCTGTCTTCTGAATGTTGGGATTTGTGCTGTAAAAGCACAAATCAAATTCAAGAGTGTAAAGGACCTAAAAAACGGAGCATGACACTCTCCGCCGGCAGACAGATAATGCTTTAAAGGGAAAGACTTCACCTCCTCTTTTAAAGAACAAATCCAAGGGCTTTTTATTCTGAAGATACTTAGTACAATCCTAATCTGACAATAAAAATCAAGATTTATTCCTATACAAAAATAGCGCAAAAAAAAAAAACCTCAAACGTTTTTTTTTCTTTTTTCTTTATGAGAATGAATATTTTCACTCAAAGCGTATAATTGAAAGTTGATGGCCAAGTCTGTTGAAGATAATGATGCGACAAAACCCATAAAATGTATATTATGTTTTTTGAAATAGAGCATTTTTCTTAGTCTATTCCATAAACCTATTACTGTATAATTAGCTCTTTAATATTTTGATAAAAAGCAGAAAACCTAAAGGGTAAATTTCTTATATTTATCTTGTACTGGTTATAATTACCATCCTGAAATTCTGATTTTAGGAAAACTTTTAAAACACCTATCAGGTATAGTAGAGACCATGTACCACTGAGAGTTAGTGAGAAGAGCATCAAGGAAAAGCTTTTCAGACTTTTCTGCCCATAAACATTCCTCACTAAAAGGGGTCAGCATGGAGAAATAGATTCAAATATTCGTGTCATTCAAATTGATAAAATTCCGTAGCATTTTCTGAGCTAATATCATCAAATTAATTCTGATTTTTCACCTCATGTTGCTAACTTCAGCTAGGGGGAATGCTCAGTCTTTTAACTATGTAAATTAGCATTATAATGTACACTGCCTATACCTTTACATATGATAACAACTTACTTTGCAAAGTTAATTATTCCTTATGCTCAAACTCAAGGGTGTATGTAAAAGGAAATTAGATGGAAAGAAGGGCAATCATTTGTGATAAAAATTTTTGCAATTAAACAAACCTGTGAATTATGAATACTGATTCTCAATTTTTCATTCTTCCAAAATAATTTATGTTTATATAAAATGTGCTTAAATAAAATGAGGGTACAAAGGCTGAATCATAGAAACTGACAATTATCCTTCTAAAAACATCATTTTATAAAGTGTTTTTCAAAAGATCAAAATGCTACCCCACTTTGGATTTTTTCATCATTTGGAGTTATTGTGATCCAGTAAATCAGCAGATTATAAGACTAAATTTGTTAAGGTTTTGAAACTTTAATGTGTTTGATATGTATTACACTAAAGGACACATGCAGCATCCTCTAAAGTCTTACAGATTCACAAAAAATGGAATTCTTACGCTTTAGGCATCAAAAGTTAAACTTGAGCATTATAAGTGAAAGCAATAATGATGCCCTCTCCTTATACAAGGATACTTGTGTACCAGTCAGCTTAGACCAGTGGTTGTCAAACTTGAATGTTCAGAACCTCTCCGAGGGTTTAATACAACGTAGCCTGCTGGGCCCCAGCCCCATCTCTACTCATTCAGTCGGTCTGAAAGGGGCTTGAGACTCTGCATCTCTAACACATTCCCAGGTGATATAGATACTGCTAGCTCTCGAACGAACCCCACTTTGAGAACTTCTAGAGTGAGACTAGAGACTAGTGGTTTTCAACTGGGTCCTCCCGAGGGGACATTCAGCAGTATCAGAAGATAGTTTTGATTGTCACAAAGGTGGGTGTGGTGCTTCTGACATCTGAGAGGTAGAAGCCAATGATACTGCTATACACCCTATAATGACAGGAACCCCACTCCCCAAACAAAGAATTATGCAGACTACATGTTGATAGTTCCAAGGTTGAGAAATTCTGGCTTGGACTACATTATATTGTATTTACAAATGATTTAGAAATTTCAGCGGCTTACAGAAACAAAGATGCACTTGGCTCACGTTAATGTCCACTCTATGTTGGCTGAGGCTCTGATCCAGGTACCCTTTATACAAAGACCCATATTGAAAGAGCAACTTCAGTCTAGGATATGTTGATATCATGATAGAGGGAAAAAGAGATAAGAAACCTAAGCTTCTGCTCAAGAATGGCCCATGTCATTTTTCCATTCACATGTCATTGGTCAAATGAAATCACATGGTCCATTCTGATTCAGCGGGGCAAAAAGTATAACACAGCTGTAGGGGTGAATTTAGGAAGGAACTACGTCCAGTGGAGACAGCAGTGAGGGGCTGGCTATTTTGAAGATATAACCCGAAGAGAGAAAAGCACCAAAAGGGCATTTTTGCTTGTTTCTTTGTTTAGAGATATTGTCAACTTGTAGTTATAGTAGCTTTTCCCCTGGGAACAACTACATGGGTCCTTAAGTTTACCTCGAACAACAGCAGGGAACCCAATTATTGCTTCTCTAGAGGCAGGTATCTCTGCTTGCTTTGGGTGTACATTCATACATGGGTGTATTTATACTTACTTGTATTCAATCGTTTATTTATTTATTTATTTTTGATAGATTTATTTATTTATTTATTTTTGGCTGTGTTGGGTCTTTGTTGCTGCGCACAGGCTTTATCTAGTTGTGGCGACTGGGGGCTACTCTTCATTGCGGTGTGCAGGCTTCTCATTGCAGTGGCTTCTCTTGCTGCGGAGCACAGGCTCTAGGCGCGTGGGCTTCAGCATTGTGGCTCGTGGGCTCCAGAGAGCATGCTCAGAAATGTATGTTACACAAGGTGGAGGAGGAAGCCTCCGTGTATGAGACAAATATGCCCAATCAATACTGAAAATGTGAATCGCTCTAATTTAGCCAAGACCTCACATAAAGTAGAGCTACTATAATGTTCTGAAAAGGAATGCTTTTGAGCTCTTTAGTAAACATAATTACAAAGTAGCTATTAAGTAAAAGATCTAAACTGATTTAAAATGACCTGAGCTTGAGCATCTTAATCTTTATAAACACCCAAGAAAAAGGCAAAATAAGTGATCATTTACACAGGTCTTAAATACCAAATACTTCCCATTATTCAATACAAAGTCTGGGAAGTCAGGAAAAAACACATGTAACCATTAGTTTATCTCTCTGTTCAATTTAAATTCTTACTTCTAAAATGATTTCCTGAATTCATCCAATTATTTAATTACATTTTTACAAATGACATATTGGCTTCACTGATTCTGATTCAGTCTGGCATCTATCACCATTTTTCAGTGGAATATAAATTCTAGATAAAGGTTAAAAAGTGGATTAAATAAATGTTATACAGGTTGGTAGACAGTCTTATGCAAAACAAGGGGCATGTGTGAGCCTATGTATTAAAAAAAATCTAAAAACTTTCTGAATGATTCCAGTGGAATGAAAAACAAAGCTCACTTTGCATTTGGCAGGATCTTTTGGCACTTGATGAAAGGGATGGTCTCTGAAGCCAAATTCTTTTTGTCAATGAATGAGAGAATAAAACCCAAGCCAAAGCAGTAAAATCTAAACCATCAGTTCAGCTGGACTTGTAATATTGAGGTCATGGCATGAAACTTAAGGATAGGCTGGAAGCAAGAAGCTCACTTGGTCTTTGTCACAAATTATATAATGCATATCACCTGACTGTAATAATTAATAGAACCACCATCATCAGATTGGGTAAATATCACAGTTTCCTCCCTAAGAACATGACAAATAATGGGAAACTTGAGAGAGATACATAAAGACTTTGGAGGGATAAAAGGTCTCCAAATTGTAAAAGTCTTGAGTTTTCTCCAGCATATGCCATTTTATTGTGTAACTCATTTCTGATACTTATCTTCACACCACAATTTAACTACGTTTTTAACTTCTGCTACCACTTAATTATGAAGACACTGTTCTTATAAATTCAAATGAGTTACTGCATAGAGGAAATGTAGAGCTAAGCCTCTCAACAAATCTGCTTTTCAATGTGAACTATTCAAGTTTTCTCCTTAACAGTATCATAGATCTTTACACGTCATGCATCTCACAGGTCATGCAATAGGGATGCTTTTCACATTTGTTTAAGTACAAGAAGGGATTTCCCTGGGTAACACAACAGAGAAGTGCAGGGAAGGAGGGAGACAGAGTCTCTGACGTGGCTTGTTCAGGGGCTCAGACATTTTCTACAAAGACCTTGAGCTAATATTCTTCTGCTTTAGGTTCTGTTTTCTCTACATTTGTTTCACTCGAGGGTGAAGGAAACTGCCAGCAGCTCCAAGCTTTCTTCTGATCAGCTTCAGGTCTAGTGGAAAAACGGAGTGTCTCTTTCCTAACAGCCAGGAAAAGTTCTGAGACTGATTCTCATTGGTTCTGATTGAACTGAATTGGGTCAGTTGTCCACTCCTGAAAGAGTCACTGTGGTCAACGGAATGGGTTGTTCTGAATGGATCTGCTTGGGTCAATTTCATTTGAACTACATGAACAGAGATTGATGGGGCTATGGTTCCCCAGAAGAAAATCAAGGGGCTGTTATTAGCAGATGCAGCAATGGATGCTGGTCAGGCAAAACTATACCAGGACATCGAGGTACGTCTACTGTGAAGCAAGTGGTGTTTAATATATAGAGCTTCTAACTTGGTTGAGCCAATGTAACTTTGTATTTTTTAAATTATTTCCAGGCTCCTCCAAATTTTATAGGCTTCAAAAATTCACAAAACCTGGATCTTATCCAGCCAAGACTAACTCCATCAGAGTTCTCTATTATTTAGGCTACTTCACCTGGAGAACAGGACAGATTTATTCCCCACTGAGGTCCCCACAGCAACCTTTAGCAATAAGGCTTCAACAGTAGCACTGGCATTGAAACTGGCATTGAAAATCATTGAGCTACTCAAATCCCAAAAGTACCCATTTTTACAATAAGAAACAGACAAAAATAACAAGTAAAACTTTTTTTCAAATTACTTCCATTGAAGTTGTTTCTTCCTGAAATATTATTTCCTGATTTCTTTACCCATTAGAATTCTACTATACACATGTGTGATCTTCTTTTAGGCCCTGTATAAATCTTTACAGTTAAGTTAGTTGTTCCCATAAATCTAGTAATTCAATTATTTGTGGTGTTAAAGTTTATTTGTCTCTTATTCCTCCATAGGAGAACTCATGTCTTAGTCATGTTTGTTTTCCCAATCCTTGGCATACTTGGCATTGATAACGTACCTGGCAATGATTACTGAAAAGATGGATGGAAGAATAAAACCGTATCTCACAACAATCCTGAGTTTATTAAGCATCACTATAGTCACCTCACAAAAAAGGGAACTAAGGGACAATGCAAACAACAAAATAACGGCAGTGCAGAGGCCAGGATTAATTTTTTCTACTTCCTAGAACACTTACCTGCTCATATCTCATGCTGTCTTTGAAGAAATATTCTAAGGGCTAGTCTAAGACGTGGCATTAAATTCAAGTGTGCATGTGGTTTGTGGTTTCCCTAGCAGCCAGAATATAGTAGCAACAAGAGAAATTAGATAGAGAAAGAAAGCTGTGGAAGGGGTCAAGGAAAGTTGTTTTGTTTTGTTTTAAATTAAGATTGCAGAGATGGCAGCATCCTGTGGGGCTAAAGAGAGTCGTTTGGTATAGAGGGAGATAAGGGAGAAAAGAAAGTAATCCAAGGAAAAGTGAAGTAAATAGGTATAAAATGCCGTACATGGGTAGATATGGTGGCAGGGGTTTGTGAAATTCTTTTCTCTCTGCTTAATTTTTTTTTTAGTGATATCAACATCAAGGTCATCAGTTAAGAGAAAGGATGGGAGAGGTGGCACTGTAGCTTTGTAAAGAAGAGATAAGGTATAAAATTGTCATCTAAGAACAATCTCAAGTTCTTAGATGACAAAAAAAGAGTAAATGCACCAGAGAAATACAGAATGATTGCCGGGCAGCATTAACTACTCACTTGAAGTTGGTGGTCATGAATGTAAAGTGAATCGCATCAACACATGATGTGTTTTTCTCTAGGTTCATTCATTGCTGGTATGGACCAGGTGGAGACCTGAATGTTACTAGGTCTGTGGTTTCATCCAATGAGAACAATGAAGTGAAAGAGGTGTAAGGGAGTAAAGGGTATATGTAAAAGTAAAATCACATTCAGTCACTATAGGAATTCATCTGATTAAGGAAGGAAGAAAGCATATGTAGAGTTTGGTGAGGGTAAGTAAATGGTGGTGGGATCAATAAATTGGGAATCTTAGTAGAACCAGTGTCAGAGTCAGAGAATGAAAGGAAGGGCATTGAAAGGATAGGAGGATGTCATCAGCAAGAGTGGGGTGCATGGAAGTGAGATTATAGAGAAGCTGCAGATTCCAACGGTGCCCAGATGTAGGGTACGAACAGGAGAATAAGTAGCTCAAGGAGGGATTAGAAGGCAAGATCATTAGAAGAAAGGCCAGGGTAATGCCAGCTCTGCCCTTGTCACTGGCCTACTTCCTTATGACTGTCATCCTCTCATCACTGGTCCACCAGTATACTCTCATCTACATTTCTCCAATTATGGTACTCAATTTATAGCTTTCTAATCATAAATATCTTTCTTTCATGAAATCTCAAGTTTGCATTGAGAGAAATTTTCAGTACTCCAGTATAGACTCATTTTAAACAAATGATCGTGGGAATGACATAATCAGATAAGCCTCATTTCAGCACTTATGTGCTATTTTCTTTCTTTTATTCCTATCTAAATCATAGATTCAAATCTATGATTCTATATCAATACTTATTGACATAAATTAATATTACACCTTCTAATAAATCCATCAGGCTATTGTATAATGTTAAAGTCTAGTTTATTTTTCACTTTCAAATATTCTATTAAAAATCAGAACATTAAATGGAAATTAAAAATGTTTTTTTCCAGTTTTACTGAGATATAATTAGCATGTAGCAGTGTATTAGTTTAAGGTGTATAACATAATGATGTGACTTACATAAATAGAAATATTAACTGGAAGTATAAAAAATGATTAAATGGTCAAAAGAATAAGAAACTGGAGGAAAAAAGATCAAACATGGGTTACTGATTCAATCAGAGATACTAAGCGATATACTGATTTCAGAAAAACAAGGTTTCTTTGTGAAAATCACATAAAAATTAGAATTCAAAGTGTACTTAAATGCATTTTCTCCTACAGACTTGAGCTCTAGTACTTTGTAGGCATATTGATACTAATTGAAGACATGCATGAGTAAAGAAATGTGTGAAACGTTCCACACTATGTTTAAATAATATCTAGTCACAATACAGATACATATCATCATTCACCAAGGGGCTATCTGGAGCTACGGAAAACCAACACTTTCTCCAAGTGCTTGAAAAATCTACAAGCATCCCTATAGCTATGCCTTGCATTACCATTTCTGCCCTTACCCTGAACTGGCCCACTGTAATCTCCACATGAAAACTCTGAAGCCTATGATACCACTGATGTTAATTCCAAAAGGAATCCTTGGGATGTTGTGCTGTCATTGTTGTCAATATCCATTGATGGATACTGCAGTAACTGCTAATGCTTGCCGAAGTGTTTCAAGTCTGCTGAAGTGAGGAAATTTCTTAACCTCCAAATTTGTGATATGGCTATGCTCATGAGCTTCAGAGCAATACTTTGAGTTCTAGGATTACTCTAGCAATTTTTAAAATTTAAATAGTTCTTTTAGTTTTTTCCTTAGGAATATATAAGAGCTGAGCCAGAGATTTATTGGACCAAAAGACATACCTCTACTGCCATGCATTCTTATACTTGGAAACGCATAAAATGTTCTTAAACTGTCTTTCCCCTTAGAAGCAGTATATCACGTTAAGAGCCTACTTAGTTCCTATATTATATATTATATAGGTCCATATGGCCCTATATATAATAAAATTATACCAAAGGGCTTCCATATGTGCCTAGGCTTATCCGGATCCTAGGAAAAATAGTGGACTAAAGCTGAGAATCTGACAAATGGGGTCTGGAGTATGTATATGTCATTTTTCTTACATTATTTATATATAATGAGATATTTCCATAATTAGATTTTTCCCAGAACACACATTTGGAGCCACTATGTAGAAATGTTCAAAATAACACAGAACTGTAGACAGAGCAGGGTTGGAGGCCTTGGAAATTTTACATTGCCATCTGATCATTAATATTTTTTTAAATCTCTAGATATATTCAAGAACTGACTTATTAACAATAGAAGATTCTCCAGGTCTTCTCTGATAGTATTCAACTAGACTGAGGGCAACCATGACTTAAAATCTCAGCCTCTGAGAGCACTACCATTCTTTACAGAATTCATTACAGAGCAACAAAGAGACCATTCTAAGCAGAATAGTCAAATACCTAAGCATCTCTGAAGCATGAAATGTACACAGTCCATTTATGCCTAAGGGAAAACAGTATAGCATAAATATGATTTAATAAAAAGACTTATGGAGAGATCATAAAAATTCTGAGTTTGACCTACCCACCAATCAGGTCACTTACCGGATATCTCCTCTAGGCACTGCTTAGCTGTCTTACTGTATGATAAATCCATCTTAGTAGGACTGGTACAGGAATCGGCAGATGGTAAAGAGGTACCTTCATTTTCTGAATGTGCTCTGAAATTAACCAAGAAGACAGAAATACCAATTACTGTCACCAGCGACTCATCAAAGTTTTCTAGTACAAGAAGAAATCAATGTATTAAAAGTTTTCTATGAAGGTAAGTGAGCATTTCTTTATGTCTGGGACATTCCAAAGTTGTCTGTCTACAGGAGAATTTCCTTACTTTTCATATACAACCCAAGTTGTAGTGAGGTATTAAGTCATATTTCTTAGACTTTTCTAAGTTTGAAAGCTTGTAATTACCAATAATTGACTGCACTTTTTCTGGGCAAAAGACTAGAAAGGATTCCTTTTTTTTGCTGTCTTAGAGGAAGTCTGGCTAAACTGTGTTCTTCTGAGGATAATAAAAGCACTGAAAACACCCCTAAAATTATTTTTTCCATGCATATTCTATAAAATATATCCTAAAATACAAAGTATAAATAAAATAAATATTGACTTTGCTATGGGCTATAAATGTCACTATGATGTCTTAATTTCAGAAAAATTAAAGTCAATCAAAAACAAATTCTCATTCTGACAACCCCCTTTTATAATACGTTTTATAGTTGTGTACATATGTTCATGGGTATGTATTTGTGTGTGTGATTAACATGTAAAGAGTAGGTCTAATCAAATAAAAAGCACTCCACAGAGGGACTGCATACGTTTTGATATTCCAATTTTCATGCATTGCTTCTTCAAGCACAGGCAAATGTTTTAAGAGGCACTATCTTTCCTTATGCAGCTTCAAAATCTACATATATTTGGTCAAAAACACCACATCTTTAGAAAGTCCACAGCGTGAACTACAAGAGAAAGAAGGAGACAAGACAATACAGCATTGTACACTGGACTTTGTTCTTTATAGTTATCTCATTTGCTTGGAGTCCCATTCCTAGTACTGAGTTTGGACCATGGCAAGTGATCACTAAATATTTCTTACTTTAAAAAAATCTAAAGAGAATATTTATACGTGAAAGAAAAATTCAGTATATCTTTAAATCAATTTTCGCTTACTATGTTACTTTTATTCTAAAGCCTGGTTTTGTGTGAGAGAAAATAAAGTGTAATCATTGATGCCAGAAATATTTTCTATTTATCTGATGGATCTAAAAACTGAAACGTTTGCTCATTAGGATTTTAATAAATCATGGAAAACTATATGCTGTATGTATGTATGTATATAGGAATTGACATATTAAAAGAAAGATAGAGCCATGCAAGAATTCATACAAAGCTGTGCCTTGACCTCCAGTGATTTCTGGCAGACACTCCTAGCTTACTGTAACTTAAAACTAAATATAAGGAGCACAGCAAAATTCAGAAGAGGACATGCTGTTTGAATGACAGGATATACCATTAAGGCCAGTAAAAATGTCAATGTTGTGAACATCAACAGACATTTTTAGTCTTCACCTTCCTTGGTATCTTGGTAGCATTTAGAATAGCAGACCATTCCTCCCTTCATGAAACTCTCGTCCTTGGCTTCTACAATAAAAATTTTCCAGTTTGTTCCCCATTCTCTCTGGATGCTACTTTTTTTCTCTTTGTTCTCTTCTTTTACCCAATCATTAAATGTCATGGTTGTCGGTAGTAAAAAACAAGGGCAAAGGTTGGGGGTTCCTCAAAGCATCCTAAGCTTCTTCCAGTTTGCATTGTACAGTCTCTCCAGATGATCTCAAACATACCCATTGTATTAGTGATTGCCTAACCACACATGAAGTCCAAATTCAAACTCTAACCCAGAACTTTTCTCTGAATTCCAGATGTGAATCATAACTGTCTAATTGACATTACCTCTTGATTATCACAGAGATAACTTAAACCCATCTTGTACAGAACTGAACTTGTGATATTTTCTCAACAAACCTGGTCCTTGTTCATAGTGCCCCTGGGTGAAACCTTTAGGGAGCCTAAGAGGCTTTGCATGGTCTGATCTCTGTCTGCCTCTCCAGTGTCATCTTGCACTGGACTCCCCTTACCTCTCTCCCTTGTGGTCACAAGAATCTTCTACCCACATCCTATAGCTCCTGGCCTCAACAGGTCCTTTCTACTTGAATATTTTCCTCCCATGACATCCAATTAAATTTCTCCCTTCAAGTCTCAGCTCAAGTGATTCTTTCTTAAAGAACCATCCCAAATTTTCAGGTGAAGTCCCAAGTTACAAATACTTATTTCTCCCTGTACCTATCTTGAGCACTTCATACTCTCGTAACATGACATTTGTGTAATTATTTGATAAATGTTCATCCTCCAAACTAGAGTCCATTCTCGATGTTTAAGCTCATCATTGCACCCCAATGCCTAACCACATGTCTAGCAGATATGCTGCACTCTGCAAATATTTGATAACTGAATGAATAAATCTTATCAGTAGTGATCATAAAATAGTGTCATTGGTGGGTAAAACATATAGAAGGAAGCATGGTATAATGGTGCATGCTCTGCATTTGGTTGTAAAACTTAGCTCTCTCGTTAAACAGTTATTAACTCATGTGACCTTGCTAAGTGACTTAGCCTCTCTGAACCTCAGTTTGCTTATGTGTAAAAGGCAAAGAAAAATATGTTCCTCGCAAAATAATTGTGTGCTCAAGTGTTATTATTACTAAAGGCCTGGAAAGGCATTCTCCTGAGGCATGTGGGATTCTGGTCAACATTATAATGTGGGGAATATATCCGGCTCTCTGGGCTGTTTCTTTTCTTCTCTGGTCCCCACGGTCTCCTATGTCCCCTGTCTATTGCCCCTCCCCACTCACTTCTAAAGTTGTTATCATCTATTCTTCCACTTGGGCTCTTTTCTTGTGAGCCACTGTACCTCCCTGGCTTATTCCTTAGCCTAATGTCCATGAATGAGGGGAAAAAATTTCTCTGAAGATTTCTAAGGATTGTTACTTGCTGAAGCCATTTAAATGGAGAGTATGGAGTAAGATAGGACGTCCCAGGGAAAGCTTACTGGCTGCTTGCCAAGAAGCCTCAGAGAGGCATGGTGCCTGGGTGAACTGGCTGGGAGCCAGGGTTGGCCTACAGTCATACAGGCTCAGAATTCACAGACTGGTTTCTCAGATGCTGAGTCACATAAAGTAGTTCACTGGGATGGCTGTCTAAAGCCCAATGCCAACTGATTTTTACTAGAACAAGACCAGAACAATTACAGGAACCAGAATACTTGTAGCCATGTTAGTTATAAAGATGCAGAGCATCTCCCTCTAGGAAAATCTCTATGGAGCAAAAGAATATTCAGAATGTGTTTTGGGAGTAGACTTTTTTCTTTGCTGCAAATATACAGATCTTAAAAAATATTTCTCAGTGTACGGCTATCTTTCTCAATGTATGAAACCTAGTCTAGTACTCAATTCCATTGGCTAAGTCCCCACCCTCTGATAAAAAAGTATTCAAACTTTGGTCTTAGAAACCTTTGTTTTACTTTATTTTTTAATGTGGCAGTGAACATTTCTGGCTGATTTGTTCTTTAACTTCTTTTTTTAGTTTAGGTCACAAGAGAAAATCTTATTCATACCATATTTTCAAGTTCTTTGGTGTATGTTTCACAGTGTTCCCTATCTGAGTTACCTACATTAGAAATGATAGGGCAACAGATTGACCAAGGGAAGGAACATGGTGAAGTTAAACTTCAAATAATTATAAAAAGATCTCAGAAATTATCTTTGGATTGTATTCACATGTAAATGGGTCCAGATCCCCTGCTCTATATATGTTACAAGACATCGATTTCTCCAGGATTTCTACCTCATTATTTGTTAAAGTGGAATCAGAGTTTAACTTTAGTCTCTAGAGGGACAATCAGAGGTAACTGGTAAAGATTTAACTTTTATACAAATGATCAAAGAAGTTCAGTTTAATCTCTGAAGGCTCTAAGCATGTCCTCTATTTTTGTGCATGCTTCATTCCAGTAAAATAACAGGTCTTGGGGTTGATTCATAAAACAATTTACGAAGACTTCAGAATCAATAGTGTTTTCTAACCAAAAGGTAGATATTGCAGTGGCATCATTCACTGTTCCCATGTAAACCGATACTGCATTCCTCTCATATTGACTGGGAAAAGGAAAAAATGATTCATAATATTTAGAAGACATCAGCCGGTGCAGAATATCTTACTGTGCATTTACAACATGGTCAACATGCTATAAGCACTTACTGAAACTGTACGATAGGGCATCGCAAAAACACCATTTAATTTATTTAGAGTTCTAATAAGCTAGTGCTAGTGTCTGTTATTAAGAGTCCTAGTAGCTAAAGGTCTAGGTTTCACCAATAATTAACATAAAAGCTAGTTCCTGTTTATGTGCACTTACTATATGCCAAGTACTATGCCTAGTGTTTTATCTAGGGCATATCACTCAAACTTCACAACAATTGTGTTGCTATGGACTGAATATCTGTTTCCTCCCAAAATTCATGTGTTGAAACGTAACCCCCAATGTGATGATGCTAGGAGGTGGCGCCTTTGGGAGGTGATTAGGTCATGAGGATAGAGCCCTCATGCATGGGATTAGTGCCATTACAAAACAGACCCTGGAGAGCTCCCTTGCCCCTCCTGCCATGTGAGGGCAGAGTGAAAAGATGGTCATCTATGAACCGGGAAGCAGGAGCTCACCAGATACCAAATCTACTGGCACTTTGATCTTAGACTTCCCAGCCTCCAGGACTATGAGAAATAAATGTTTGTTGCTTCAGCCACCTAGTCTATGGTATTCCTGTTAGAGCAGCTGGAACAGACTAAGACACCTGTAATTTAGGTGCTGTGGATTAATTGAGGCTTCTAGAGATGTAATAATTTGCCCTGTGTAACAAGCTGGGAGATACTTAACCTGTACTTACACCTGGAAGCTTCTAAATATTGTTTTATTAACCACTACCCTACAATTTAATTCCATCCAAATGTCTCTGAACACTGAGCTTGTTAATGTATGTGATGTCTCCTTAGCTGACAGATAGCTTAGTCACTAAGTTATTAACAGACAGTATTTGAATGTGACAATACCCAATGGCCTAACCTTAATTTTACTCTTTACTACCTTAAATTTTTACTCCTAAGAAAAGGAAGCTATTATATATGCCATTTAAAGGAATTCAGCAATCCATCTAGATACTATCAATCTTCAGATTTCCAATTTCATAAATAGGGGTGTTGCATATTGGTTTATATTAAAAATATAGCCATATGAATTCATCTTGATATGGATATACTAGTCACAAATGTGGACACAAACAAAACTGGTTTGAGTCAGCAACATTAACTAATGGTCTTATAGTTCCTGCTTTATAAACCCAACCTAAAAGAAAGAAAAACAAATAGCTTTCCCAAACCAGCTCTCTCTTTCTTAGTGGGAAGGCAGACAGGTGACAGCCAGGGCCAAGGCCAGGAATCTGTCAGAGTGAAGAGCAGCCCACTGTGGATGGGAGATTTGTTAGATTTGTTTGCTGGGGGTCGGGGGGCTGAGCAAATAAGAAAACGTATTGAGTATAATGGGAGCCAGGTTTCTCAGCTGACAAAGGAAGGTGCAAGTATGGAAAGGAGAAAGCAAGCATAAACTCTGTGTTTTGATTTGGAATTGGAGGCACTGTGAATTTACGGTTATATACCCATCTCTCTCTCTCTCTAATAGATAGCTCGTTGATATTGAGATAAATATGTGTGTAGGTACTTCCCTCGTGGCGTAGTGGTTAAGAATCCGCCTGCCAATGCAGGGGAGACGGGTTCGAGCCCTGATCTGGGAAGATCCCACATGCCACGGAGCAACAAAGCCCGTGAGCCACAACTACTGAGCCTGCGCTCTAGAGTCCACGAGCCACAGCTACTGAGCCCGCGTGCTGCAATTACTGAAGCCCGTGAGCCTAGAGCTCGTGCTCCACAACAAGAGAAGCCACCGCAATGAGAAGCCCGCACGCCCCAATCAAGAGTAGTCCCCACTGTACGCAACTAGAGAAAGCCCACGTGCAGCAACGATGACCCAACGCAGCCAAAAATTAATTAATTAATTAATTAATTTTTAAAAAAGGAAATAGGTTTAAAAATATGTGTGTGTCTGTATGAGTGTGTGTGTGTGTGTGTGTGTGTGTGTGTGTGTGTGTGTATACATACATATATTTTGCTATTTAGGAAAGCTAGGAGCAGTGAGATCTGGTTCCTAAATATTACTCTTCACAAAAGAAATCAGGGCACCTTAGATAAAAGCTGAAGCCAAGGCAGTGAGAGAACAAGGTGAACCTAGATTACCTTGAGCCAAAAAGAAACAAAGTTCTCAAAGAATAATGGGGCAGAAGCCAGCTTGAAGGGGATCCCAACAGCCAAATCTGGGAAATTCTAAACATCAAAATAAATAGTCATATTGATGGATTATAATCCACTGAAGACAACAGGAATCCATTGGTCCACAAAATTCAAAGAGAGGGAGAGAGAAAGAGCACAGGAGAAGGAAAAGGAGGAGGAGAAAAATAAGAAAGGGACATCATTTTCTTAAAGTTGAATGGCAAGGCATAAATGCAGAAGGAATAATGGAATTAGAAATCACATGACATCCATTGGAGTAAACTATTAATTTAGGCAAGAAACCTCAGTGGATGCTAAAACGTATGGGTGAAAGCAGATCAACTGTGGCAAACATCATCCCAATCAAGCAATCAAATTCAACACCACCAAAATGGGGAATATCAATAATGTTGATACCTGACAGGAAGGCAATGGAAAAAGCACAGTATCATTTCTGTGACATTATATATATATAAATATATATACATTTATATCTATATATCTATATATCTATATATCTATATATCTCTGCAATCACGAGAAAATATCAGACAAATCCACATTAAGAAACAGTCTATAAAATGCTTGCCTTCAACATATCAATGTCACGGAAGTCAAGGAAAGATTAAAGCACTGTTCCAGATCGAGGGATGTTAGGAAGACATGACGACTGGGTACAACGTTCATCCTGAATCGCTAAAAATGCTATCTCTGGGACAATTTGTGAAACTTGAAAAAGGTCTCTGGGGGCTCTGAGTTAAATGTATATGGGAGTTCTTTGTACAATTCTTGCAAATTTTCCATAACGCTAACAGCTTTTCCAAGAGGAGATAAAATACAGAAAAAAGAAACAGTTGTGGTTTGGTTGGGCAATCTGGCGCTGAACCTCGTAAGCTAAATACAGAAAGGGCAGTTTATCAAGCTTCTCTGTGGGGAGAATGCCAACTCATAGCAGTCTTCTATACAACAGACCCTCTTCCAGCATTGGCTCTGCATTCCAGCTTAAAAATACTGCTGCGTGAGGGAGCTTAAACTGCTACCCAATGCACAGATATATATCCAACCCAGCAAAAGACAAGTTTGCAAGACGAGCATTCAGTAAGCTTTAGTTTGTGCTGATAACCAATTATGCCCAGTTCACATAAAACCACAATTGCAGTATAATCTGTAATAATAGCTGCAGGGCTTACAAAAGCTTTATCTGCAAGACGGTTCTATGCTCCACGTTTCAAACTTCATAGACTCACAGATCCTCCTACTGAATCTACTGGTTCAACAAATAAGCCAAACTTAAAACCATGTGAGTAAGCATTTTCAAAACTAATGTTTTGTATTCTTTGCCTTTCAGAATATAATATATTCAAGGGCCAATTTTCCATGTCACTTTCTAGGTAAATCTGAAATCTCACAAAAACTGTTACAACAAAAATCTTTCCTGAGAACCCCTGATGCTGTTATGTAAGACACATCATATTATACCAATTATATATACACATATACATATGAGTAACAAAAGGAAACCTCTAAATTCAGACTTTTTTGACCTAATTTTACAAATCAAGTGTGTACAGAGGCTTTCTGCTTATATTTAATTAATGGGTTTAAGAAGCACAATGATTTTCTTCTCTGTTTAACAATGTTTTGCCTTATCTAAAGGTTGGGTTCCTTTTTTCTCTTCTGTGAACTGTCCTCACCCTGATTCTCTCCCTTTGCCTTTAGATGTTTGCGTTATGTCCGATGCACTGATTTCTTGATATTTACTACAAATGGTCAGAAAATAACAAAGAGCATGTAGACCTCAAACTAGCAAGTTATGAATCTGGTTAATAGCTATTTTGAAATTTATTGGGGGCTGTCAAAAAGACTGAGGTTTAGAGACTGAGGTGCACATCTTTTTCTTTCCTCCTTGACTAAGGAATCACTTCACAACTTTACTTCACATATTTCTGCAAGCACAAGAAATACAGCCGTGAAGCAGTGAAAGTAAAAACAATGGAAGAAAAAAATGGCACATCAAAGGAGGGGAGGCAATCTTGAAGGTCCAGAGGAGCTGAGGTAACAATTTTTGAACTCCAGGCAAGGAAAGCAAGTTTGAAGAATACAGCATAAAGGGCAGACACCAAGAAAGAAGAGGAACAAGGAAAAGGAGGCTTTTTCTTCTTAACTATGCTCTTCCTCTTTACCTTTCTTTCCTTGCTATAATTGGTACCTCTAACTCAAGTCTTAACAAATCTAACTCTGAAAGTCTGTAAATTTCTTCTTCATCCAGCCATTGAACCTGGTGTATCCTACCCTGACCTCTCCCACTAACAATTCATTTACACAATAAAGACATAGTAATTTTCCAGATTGCGCTGCACACACACACCCAAAGTCCAAGTTCTTGACATTCAAGAATTTCTACTAACACACCATTGTAAAGCAATTATACTCCAATAAAGATGTTAAAAAAAAAAAAAGAAGAATTCCTACTACAATCAGGCTCCAATCAATCTTCATTTTCCAGGAAAGCTGATCTCCTTGCCAACCACCTTACACATCTTGTGTTTAGCCTATTTATTTGGTTCCTTTAGTCTTACATTTCCTTTCCTGGCCCCCTCATCTCCGAATGCCCAAATCCCACTTCTCTTTCAGAATTCAGCTTAAGTGCCACTTTCTCTGATTCCAACAGCTAGCGGTCATTTTCCATGTTTTGAAGTCTCGGTATACCAAATCTGGTTCACTGCTTGGGAGGTTTACATTTCCTGCTTCATTCTGTAGTCATGTTTCAGTCAGTCTCTTGCCTACTACATTGTGGACCATGGAAGGGAAATAACATATGGGATGTGTGATGTTTCACTCTAATCCTGATGCCTTACACAGTAAATGTATTTAGTAGGTAGTCGAAAGAGGAAAAGAATAAGTGAATAAAGGTCCCGAAGAGAAGATATGGTTTCATTCTATAAACATTTTAAAGCCATTTATATTTCAACTAAACCCTACCATTTATAGGAATAAAAGACTTCTGAATTTTTCTTATTCCACTGTACATTTTTGGTAGTGTTTCTATTCTTCTATAGCTGATGAGTCTAACCCATGATGATGGTGTTTCATTCAACAATTTTTATTTGGTTCCTATTGTAGGTAGGCTCTGTCCTGGGCAATTACGCTACTAAATAAAAAAAGAGAAGATACTTGTTTTTCAATGAGTTTATGTTATAGTCGGAGGTGGCTGAAATCACACTTGTTAATAAGTAAACAAAAACCCAGTGGACGGTGATAAACTCTATGAATATAATACAAGGGGACAATGGCGTATAATTCTGGCAAGAGGCATTGTGAGTGTTCCTTCAGACTAGATGTTTGGAAACAGCTTGTGTGAAGAAGTAGCATGTAAGCAGAGTTCTGATGAGAAGAAGGAGACTGCTTTTTTTTTTTTTTTTTTCGGTATGCGGGCCTCTCACTGTTGTGGCCTCTCCCGTTGCGGAGCACAGGCTCCGGACGCGCAGGCTCAGCAGCCATGGCTCACGGGCCCAGCCACTCCGCGGCATGTGGGATCCTCCCGGACCTGTCCCGGACAGGGGGCACGAACCCATGTCCCCTGCATCGGCAGGCGGACTCTCAACCACTGCGCCACCAGGGAAGCCCCAGGAGGCTGCTCTGATCCAGAAGAGAGTCCTTATACACAGAGAGAACATCTATGACAAAGTCCCCAAAGCAGGACAGGTTAGTTTGTTAAGAAACAGAATGAAGGCAGGGAGGCAGTGAGCGTAGTTTAAGGGCTAGAGAGAGGGCCGGATTATGTAGGAACTTGTAGGGCTTGGTAAAATGCTTAGGTTTTACTTTTCAAGTGTAATGTAAATCCAGTAGATGGTCTCATGAATTTAAATGACATACAATTTATACTTTTAGAAGATTAGAGCCCCTGCTGTGTGAAGGACGCTACTGGAAAGGACCAAAAGTGAATGCTGGAAGACTCGTTGGAAACTAGGTGAAAATTGGTGGTGCCATGATCAGGGGAAGGCAGGGTAGAAATGGAAGGAAATGCCCAACTGAGGGTATGTTTTGCAGCGAGAGTCAATAGGACTAGCCAAAAATAAGATGTGTTGGGAAGGAGTGAGCGAAAGAGAACAAAGTATGGATTCATTCCAAATTTTCTTCCTAGTCTCCCATTCAAGTAATCATGAATTCTAACCTCTAGTCTTTAGCAGTTTTAGTTACTAGCATTTTGCATAGCACTTCGTAATTTGCCTGTTATTTTTTCCAACATGCTTGGATCGTAAAATTGTAGAATGTCAAATTTGGATGATGCCATAACATTCCTCCTTCCACCTGACAAATTCTAACTCATCCTTTAAGTCTCATCTCTTCTCTTAGATCTTCTGAATGCATACACTGACTCCGCCCTCATGTAAAATTCAGGAAGACTCTTCTACCTTATCTGTTGCATACACTTCCACGACAGCAGTGATGTTTTAAGTTCTTGATTAAATTCTTTTCATTATCACCAATAAAACTGAGCTCCCAGAGAGCAGATATTTTTTCTTTTTTTACTCTTTGTAATTCTTATTACATAGTATTTGCAGAATGAGTGATGAGCACATAAAAGAAAAAAGATATTTGGTGAATTCCCTTAAGTTAAACTATGGCAACTGGTCACTGTATCGCTTCTTAACAATCTCCGGTAGCCACCTGCATCACTTAAAAAAGGCAGGCTATTCCATTCACACAGGTCTACTTATTGGGAACTTCTTATAGTGAGTTAAAATCTTCTTAAAGTTTTCACCTTTGATTTTAGTTATATCCACTCATTAAATGGATAAAGATATGCCCAATTCAAAACTACTTTTATCACATAGTAGTGATAAATGAGTTATAAAAACTTAATGTAGAATATCCTTGCACTGTGCAGGAAGTAGGACTAAAATGAAATTCATTAACGTCCAGAACTCAACATTATATTTATAGGACTTTGAACATTCAATTTTCAAGAAAGAGTATTATGAAGCATATAATAAGGTCCCAGAAGGAATAATTAATAACCAGCATGACCTAGAAGTGGGCTGAGAACCGGGGAAAAATATCACCATCACCCATGGATCTTCCCATTATACAGAGGTTATTTAATTTTCTTTAAATATCAAATGTATGTATGTTTATACATATACATACATATATATGTATTTTAAAGTTATTCTACTTAAAAGCAATTATTTCCCAATATAAATGAATTCTGATTACGATATCTACAAATCTGCTATTGACATTTTCCCAGCCAGAATTTTCCTAGTAACAATACCTCTTATTTCTACACATACAGCAAGAACTGCTAAGCAAAGGAGGGCACACTACAGACTCAGGCATATATGGATTCAAAGGCAAACTCCTGCCAGGCCTGTGACTGTAAGAGATTATCATTATTCTGCCTTGAAATCGCTGCTTCTTCATCTCTGTAAAATGGGGTAACATTCCCTTGTCATGGGTTGATGACACAGTTTAAATGAAAAAATGAACATAAATTTTGTAATACAGACTTGTACTAAGTAAGCACTCAACAAAAACCATTATAAAATAGTAAATTATTACTATTATTGCATCAAATGATTAGCACCTCCAGAAAAGTCTGCCAGGGATTTTGCAAGAGAAATTCTTAAATGGTGTTGGAGTAGTCAGAGTGGAAAGGACATCAGGGGTCACATAAGCCAAATGACATGACTCTACGATATCTCTTTCACTGACAGTTAAGAAACTTGAATATTGACTACTCAACCTTAAGAGCATTTATATTATCACTTATAAAATTATTCTGAATTTATAAAAGACTCCAAGCAACCTTTTCCTCATATGTAGACTATGATGTGACATTTCTTATTAGATGGTTTTATTTATTTTCAACTACTTTATATTATTGATAATAAAACAAATAATTACTGACATTTATAAGCAATTTATTCTGAATCTGGCTCTGTGCTGAAGACTTTACACAAGATTGCCTTATTTAATTAATCTTTAAAACAACCAAATTAGGTAGATATTCTTCTACCACACTTTACAGAATTAGAAACTGAAGTCTGGGGAAGGTCATTTACTGTGTGGCAGGTACTGTTCTGAACCCTGTATAAATATCAACTCATTTAATCTTCAAAACTGCCTTATGAGGAAGCTTCTATTATTATCATCTCCATTTTACAGATTATAAAAATTGAGTCTCAAGAGTCTTTAAATGCATTACACAAAGTCACATGACTAATAAATGGTGTCATCAAGATTCCAACCCAGGCAACCTGGCTCTTGGGGCCATTGTCTCAATAATACAAGGTGCAGTTTCTGAACCATGGTAGAGCAAACGGACTCTACAGCCTGTAATCCTAGCTACTTGGCTATATTACCACACTTGTATAATCTCCATTTTAAACAGGGCAAAAAGAAACTCAAAGAGGCTGGAGAATTTGGCAGTCACATGGTTGATTCACACTTTAACCTCTAAACTGTGCTGCTTCCTCTTTCAGATAGCAAAGGTTACACTGTCAAATGAAAATCACTAAATCTGTACCCACTGGATATGTTATTGCAAACAACCAAAGAAGTTTGCTGCTACTTATAGAAAGAAGCTTGCTAAACTGGTGGATGTATTCTTTTTGCTTAGATTTATACTTTCCTGTGAAATTCATCCATGGTGATTTGAAATGACTGATGTTCTTACAGAATACATCTGAGAGTGACAAGTGTGCTGAGTATGACATATTTTGAAGTTTATAATTTTTTCTTATATTTTTGAAACGTGGATTATGATTTTGACATCTGAAATTCTCCTTTGTCAGATAGGGTCTCTGGAGCTAGAAGGATCTGCAGACTCCCATTGTAATACAGGTGGGACAGGAGTGACTTAGAGCAGTCCCCCTCAGCCATTGGTCGGTGTCGCACTGGGCCCCTCCCCCAAGCGAGCGACGCTTAGTGAGCAACTGTCGATGAGCAACTGACTGTTAGTGGTCACACTCAGCCATTGGCTGGCACTGCAGTGGGCCCCTCCCCCTCCCCCTTCTCTGTAGAAAAAGAGCCCAGAGAATGCGGACTGAGGGAAAATGTTTTTTTGCGACTAGGGTGCCATCTTCTCGGTCTGCTGGCTTTCTGATTAAAGTCGTTATTCCTTGCCCCAACAACTCATCTCCTGATTTATTGGCCTGTCATGTGGCAAGCAGAGCAAGCTTGGGCTCGGTAACACCATGTGATGCAGATACAAAGGTTTTAAATGAATTTTTGCTATTAAAGTCAGAATAGCAGCCTTAAATGAGGTAGCTATTTGAGGTAGACCTGAAATTCAATAATTATACATTTGTGTGGATGAATATATAAAGCCCCAGAAAATATCACTTAAAGCACTTAGGTTTTTCACTGAGGGAAAACAAATCATTATAATTATTTTCTTTACTTAAAAACTCACATATTTAATAAATTTAATAAAATTTGAAACTATATAATCGTGACCTTTTCCTATTTGCAGCAGATCCTACATCCTGTTTCTCCTGTTGATGAACTGTACACCTGCCAAAGTCACAGGCATTATTCCTTCCTAGCCACCTCTTCACTGAAAGGACAGTGGATAAAAATGGAGACACAGCAGCACTGACATAGTCCTAATCGAGTAAAACTTACCACAAGACAATAGGCAAAATGTGTTCTTTTTACAACTGTTTAGTAGGATATATATTTTTAAATATAGCATGTGCTATGTATTTTAATAAATGAAAAATAATATAAATATATAACCAAAAATTAATAAAGTTAAATATAAAATTATATAGATTATTATTTTTGCCTGGAAACAACAGGCCTAGCTGTGAAAATTAATATAAATTTTATGTTGGGAAAGGAACGCCTTATAAACAACAGTTAACAAACATATACAATGTGCCACAATATACAATAAGCATCTTATATGCATTATGCCTGTTATTCTTCCTAACTCTACAAGGTAGATACTATTATTTCTATTTCACAGCTGAAAATGAGACTAAGAGATGTTAAATTCTTTGTCCAAAGGCATATAGCTGGTAAGTGGCAGAGCTGGGCATTAAGTCTATATCTGCCTGATCCCAGAGCGTGCCCCCTTAACCATTATGGTTTACTTTTTCTCATGGGTGAAAACAAAAATATCTCTACACTCTATAAAAATGAGAATTATTTTAAAAGACTAATAATAGAAATAATAGCAGTAAAAGTAATAGACACAGGGAAAAGTCATGACATCTGGGTTCTATTTTGCCTTTGATGGCAAGTAGGTTAACTTTCAAGGGCCTCGGTTCTTGAGTTGGGGGGAGGGGAGGGGGGGAGGGGAAGGAGATGAGGACTAATACATTGGAGGATATGGGAGGCTTTCTTTTAAAAATTTTAATTCTAGGCCTCTCTCTCCAGAATGAAACACTGTTTCAAAATGACTATGTGAAATAGGACTCCGCAACCTTCCTTATTATGTATACTCTGAGTATGCGGACCTGTCAGTGTTTACAGCTGTGGACCAACGGAGCTCGCCTTACCTATAAATGAATGGAGCCACGGTGGCAGTATTTGGGTGGCTGTGTTGCTGCTGCTGAGGGAGCTGGACAGCACCATTTCCCACGCTCTGCCCACTGCCTTGCGCTGCTGACCCAGCACAGGAACCCGCCAGAGAGGCGTGGCTAGCTTCCCTTCCTTCCAAAGGAGCAGGGCAGTTGGATGTGCTTGCTTTCTCAGTCGTTACGGGCTTAGGGAAGGACTGGGAAGGGCTTCCCTTGGTAGTCCTGAATTTTTCAGACTCTTTGCTTGTTGAGCTTCCCGGTGAAACAGTTTGCTTTGCTGTTGGCACCTTTGAGCCCGGTTTTGGAATCCCACTGGAAGAGGGGATTAAGCTTTCCTTCTTGGCTGCTGTCGTCTTGCTGCCCTTTGGGATGAAGCTTGCAATTTTAGAGGTCTTTTTTGGAGCCGTCTCTGCCACCTGATCTTTCTCGTCCTTGACTGGTTTTTCAGTGCAAACTTTATTTCTGTCCCTGTTCTTTTCCTCTTTTTCCTTTGGCTGTAGCAAAGACTTTTTATTGCTGAGATTTTTGCTTCCAGCTTTTGGAGGGGCTAATTTCGGTGACACTTTGGGGCTGCTATTTGTTGAGCCGCCGCTATTCAGACCACTGTGAAAGCCTTCCATTTCACCAGATTCAGAAAAGGCATCGTCCTCCTTCCCACCATCACTGGGTCCTGAACTGGGAGGCTGCAGGGGGCGTAAAGCAGTCCGGGCATTGACCAGCTTGAACTTCTCAAGCATGGATTTCTGTCCCGAGGGAGCTGCTCTGCCCCCGTCCGAGGCAGGGGGCTTCAGTCTGTCTGCAGATGGTGTGGGAGAGGTGCCTGGGCTCGACTGCTTCACGGTCAGCATGGTGGAGGTGGCGCTGTGCTTGGCATTCATGGACTTGCTGCGCCACGGCTTGCTGGCGCTTGGGGACGGGATGGCCGAGGCCGGGGGCTGCCCAGCGGCGCCAGGGGGCTGTGTGCTGCCACTCACACCTGAAGATGGTTGAGGTCCTTTGGAGGAATCTGGACGTGGTTAAGAAGAAACATTTTAAAAAGGCTGGTTAGTTTTTGATCACTTATGTCACACCACTGAGTATTTCTAACTGTAGGCACAAGGAAGTTTCTTTCCTCTGAACTGGAAACGGACATGCTATGTGGCATCAATCACTTCTGTAATGTGGTGGTTTTTGTACCATATATCAAACATTCAGTGTCTGAGGGACAGTGATGTTGGGGGAAAAAAACCGCACAACACTTTTTTCCCCTTCTAAAACTATTCATAGCCAAATGAATTTTGCTGGTCACAGAGGTCTATAGATGAATAAAACACTATCCCTCCCCTAAGCAATTCTCTGTATTCTTCCAGCTACTACTGTAGCTCATAGCAATGAATGGATATTCCACCTTGCCTTATAAAAATAATGAATACTGAGAGATTGGTTTAACCTACAGGGAGCCTAGCTTATTCTTATCTGATTAAATATGCTTTTGAATCATAATTTGGCTTTTTGTTAATATTGTTTTTATTTGTACAAAATAAATATTGAAAGGGATGTTTACATGGGTCAGATAATCTACTAAGAAATATATAAAATATGTAATACAAATATGTAATACTAAAAAATGTGTAATACATAATGTGTAATACATAATATGTATAATCCTTATAACAACCCTACAAGGTATGTATTGATATTTTACAAATAATTCTTACAAATAATAATTTTATAAATAATTTTTAAAAATTCTACATAACTTGTCCAAAGTCATCCATCCTGGACCTGAATGGATTTCAAAGCCTGTGCTCTTAACTAGCACACCTGCAGGCTCCTGTAGGGATCTGAACAAACTTTAAATTCTAATTAAAAAATCAAGCTATTTTTTGGGGGCTATAAGAAAATAAGGCCAATTGTCATATAAGTACTTATAATGCACTAGTGTTTACTTACTTTCCACTTAGAAATCTCATTATGATATGAATTTCTATACGACTGTTATAGCACTGATTAATGCTTGATTACAAGTCCTATTTTTAAGCATGAAAGACTAAACCAAAAAGAGATTTTATAACAATGTATAGAATAAAAAAAAAAATTGAGCTTGGAGTTAAGAGATCTCAGTATAAATGTTGACACTGGAGAACTATATAATTCTGGTCATGTCATTTACCTTAAATTTCATCTACCATAAATACCTCCCTCTTCCCTCCTCTTTTTCTTTTTTTTCTGAGAAATGGAGAAAAAAATGATTAAATGATTAAATTAGATATTTATGTAAAAGAGGCAATGTTGATACTGTTAACATACTAGATATTGTCAAATAAATGCTAAGCTGTTTTTGATGAGATGTCCAAAGGAAATATTTTATTAATAAATCCTTTCATAATATTCAGGAATTGGAGACCATTAAATTCCATTAAATATTCATAGATCTAAAACTACAATGCTTTCACTTTTAAATGTTTTTTCCAACAGTATCAAAATGCATGATAAACAGTAGGTAATTAAGCCAATTCCTATAGAATACTTGTCTTACCCATTTTCCAGAAGAAGAAATTTACATTAAAAAGTTAATAAAGAAAGTTAGAGATAGGAAAAGAGGTTAAATTCTTCATTAAATATTTGTGTGAGTTAGGTTTTTTTTTTTTTTTTTTTTGCGGTACGCGGGCCTCTCACTGTTGCGGCCACTCCCGTTGCAGAGCACAGGCTCCGGACGCGCAGGCTCAGCGGCCATGGCTCACAGGCCCAGCCGCTCCGCGGCATGTGGGATCTTCCCGGACCAGGGCACGAACCCGTGTCCCCTGCATCGGCAGGTGGACTCTCAACCACTGTGCCACCAGGGAAGCCCTGAGTTAGGTTTTTTTAAAAGAAAATAAGTGTGCCTAAAACAATATAATAGATTTGTGAAGTTTATATTAACAAGGCCAATAGTATAGACAAACGTAGATAACTTCACTGTGATTGCCTGTTTCCTCTACTGCACTGTTGATACAGTCCATGAACGCAAAGACCACACCTGTAATGCATAGTTCTACATTACACACAAAGCACCTTCTGTGTGACAGGCACTAAACTAAGTTTTTGAAATACATTAACTCAGTCCTTCCAACAACTGCATAAAATTTTCATTATTACCCTCAATTTGCACATGAAGAAACTGAAGCACAAAGAGGTAAAAGAACTTGGCCAAAGTTACACAATTTTTAAGTGACAAGTCTGAGAAGTGAACTTAGCTTGGGATTCTAAGTTAATTCTGTCAACCACTATGTTATGCTATTTTTCAAATGTACAAGAAGTTCAATGGCTTATCAGTTATAACATTATTCCTTGACTCTAGAAACACAAAAAATAGTGAATGTCAAATTCATGTCTTTAATAGAATTGTCAAGTAAACTTTATTTCTCGATTACCTAGATTCAACTGGAAACTAAGAACATCTCCAAACAAGATGGATTTTCTCAAGTTCAGTGAAATGTGTACGTGCCCGTGCATTTCACACAGTGACCTTACTGTTTTGCAGATTTCTGTCCAACATATATGCCTCTATTTTTCTACTATTTCCAGAAATATTAATCAATGCTACTCAGCTCCTACAATCGCTAGGACTTGAATCTAGGCATAACATCTGTTAATATTTACTGAGTGGCTATTCTGTGCAAGACTCCCCAAGACACCTTACAATCTAGTCAGAGGAAAGAAATCAGACTCACAGAAGATGAATGGCATATATTAAACGTTAAACGAGTAGGAGGTGGGAAAGAAAATGGTAGAGATCAGAAGTGCACAAAGGGCTGTACAACATTAAATAAGATCAAGACAGATGAGCTAAGGGAGATATGCAGGCATTCAAGGCAGGAGTAATATAGAATTTTATATGAAACTATGTGAAAATTTATTCTGTTTATTTACATTTTAAAAATATGTACATACGGGGCTTCCCTGGTGGCGCAGTGGTTGAGAATTTGCCTGCTAGTGCAGGGGACACGTGTTCGAGCCCAGGTCTGAGAGGATCCCACATGCCGCGGAGCAACTAGGCTCGTGAGCCACAACTACTGAGCCTGCGCGTCTGGAGCCTGTGCTCCGCAACAAGAGAGGCCGCGATAGTGAGAGGCCCGCGCACCGCGATGAAGAGTGGCCCCCGCTTGCCACAACTAGAGAAAGCCCTCGCACAGAAACGAAGACCCAATACAGCAAAAATAAATAAAATAAATTATAAAAAAAAAAGTACATATGTATATTGGGACACAGAGTTAGAAATAAAGTACCCCCAAAATGAAATCATAGTCTGTTGTAGTATTGTTAAGAGGAACATAATGGCCTCATATTGAATTTATCTTCACTTTCTTACACTGATCTCAAGTTATTTGCAATATTTCTTATTCTATAATGAAAATAATATTAATAATTATTACAAATATAATAATGCCTACTGGCATTTTATTGAAGATTCTTTAACTATATTATCTCACATTAGTGTTCACAACAGCCTGATGAGATGGGAAGGGCTCCTATTTTTTTTGTGTGTGTGTGACAATTTCATAATCAGTTTGCCTATCCTTTTTTTGGAAGGGCTCCTATTTCTAATTCACACTTGTGGAAACCCAAGCTTTGAGCGTCTAAACAACTCATTCAGTGGTGCACAGCTAGTGAGGAATGTGTGGTGTGGCTAGGATTTGATCCCACATGTGTGATTCTAGAGCCCAAGCTCTTTAATTATTGTAGAATGTCTGACATTTTAAGTGTTTAACATAACGGTCTCGGACTTTAATGTGTGCTTAAGTCACTGGGGATCCTACTGAATGTACATCACATTGTGCTTCAGCAGATCTGCAGGAGGCCCCAAGATTCTGCATTTCTAACAACCTTCCACATGATACCAACGCTGCTGGTCACAGACCATGTTTGGCTTTAAAGAGTTATTTCTTATGACAGTGTTCAAATTGGCTAAATTCAATTAAATGTTCCATAGCTGTGCAGCATTAATATTCTTCGCTCTGTGGAACTCTGGAACCTTGGTCAGTTCTGCATCCCCCCCAGATGCTTGGCAATATGTGGTGAGAGATCACTAAAAACAAAAGAGGTTTTCCTAATGTCCTTTATTTCATCATTTTCGCCACATACTTATGGTATATCTTCTGTGTTTCTGCAACTAGGTTAAGAAGCCAGGGTACTCCTACCCCTGTATGCCTGGGAGCTTTGGTGAGGATGAGAGAAGAGGGCAGAAAAGGACCAGTCAGGATGCTCTGTAGGTGTGCTGACATTAGCTAGACAGACTACTATCGCAGTTCAAGTACAGAGGAAATTCAACATCACCACACCCAAAAATGAGACAGGAGGGACTCCAGATTATGACATCGACATCCAGCCTACAGTAACGGTCACAGCAAAAGCTATAAAATCGTTCTCAGAGAAGTACACACATAGAAGACACTTCTCTGAACTCAACTCTCAATCTGTGCCCAGCTCCTCTCTATAATCAGCAATGAGGTGCTTCAGGCTTCATGAAGAGTGAAAATCATAAGTCACTGTGCATCAGGAGAGCATTAGAATAATGAGTGTCTCTCTGGACACCTCACAAGAAAGGATGCAGAACAACAGCTGCTGAAATGGCAGCCTCTGCAGCTCTGGCAGAGCGGGGGTCGGCACAATCTATGCGATTTACATATTCAATAGTAAGCAGCCTGGTCTCACTGATACATTGCTGAGTGTTGTTAACTCAGCTTCTGACTATAAATGAACTGTTAGCTGGGTATGGCGGAAAAGCACAGGTATCTGATGCACATATTTAAGGGCATT
>NW_006781704.1:334320-344339 GCF_000442215.2 Lipotes vexillifer
AGCTGGGTATGGCGTAAAAGCACAGGTATCTGATGCGCATATTTAAGGTCATTCCTGCAACAAACTTGTATCTTGCGTTTGCAGGGCCTCTTGCCTATAGCTGGTTCCTTGTCTCTGGCCTCCAAAGAGAAAGTTTCTTCCACTCCCTCTCCTTTTCCTCCCCTTCTTCTTCCACCTCGCATCCACCACCACCAATTCCATTACAACCAAATAATATTATTTATCAACTGCTTACTTTTCTCAAGTACTTTGATACATGGTATCACATTT
This sequence comes from Lipotes vexillifer, assembly GCF_000442215.2. Lineage (NCBI taxonomy): Eukaryota > Metazoa > Chordata > Mammalia > Artiodactyla > Lipotidae > Lipotes > Lipotes vexillifer. Next base: position 334,591 of record NW_006781704.1, read on the forward strand.
AGAGCTTCTACCCACATGCCTCTTATTTAAACTCATAATAATCTATAATATACATATTATTTCTCTTGTTATAAATGAGAAAACTGAAGCGTAGAGAAAGTAACTTGCTCCAATTCATGCATAGAGTTAAAATTTAGAAAAGACAAAACCAAAATTGGAACCCAGGTTTATGTGACTACAAAATTTGGAGGCTTTTGACTCTCCCTCCTTTCCATATGTTTGCTTGACCACCCAAAAATTCTGCCGGTTCGGTTCTCCAGAAAGTCACATGTTTGTCACAACAGTGAAGGCAGCTGGGTAACTCCCTGAAATTTGGGTTCCTTCTTCCTCAATGAGCAGAATATAAATGGGGAGAACATGATACAAGATACTCACTATTCAGTTACCTATATACTATCTCCTGGGGCAGCCTACTGGCACTATCCTTTTGAGTTGATGTAAGAATAGATTTTAATTCCTGCTTAGAAAACATCTAAATTCAGAGAGTTAATTTTTAGTTTTTTCATATGCAAAAAAAAATAACTTTGATGACCTGGGAAAAATGCCAATCTAGTTCTAAAATTAATACACGGAGGTAAATGTGACAGTCACAACAGGCATATGGGAAGTTTAGATAAAGACGATTCTCCATGGAAATTTGGCAGGTTAGCTTCTGAGCTTAGTGCTATGTTGCCAATGGTGTTACTAGCCAGAGAAAGGACCAGGGAACATCCTCAGTTGTTTATTTCTTCTTCCTCACTGAGTAGTATACTGTTTGGATGGAAGCAAACCAGCTTTCAGTTCACAAAGTAACAACACAGAAAGTAGCAACAACAATAAAAATGACAATGGCACCACTCTTTTTAAAGTAGTCACTGTACAGCAGGCATTGTGCTCAGTGATACGTATGGTCCCTGCTAATTATAGCACAACTTCAGCATCACAGATCATTATGGAAGGAAGGAAATGACTGATCAATGTGGTGATGGCAATTAGTTTGGTAAATAACTAACTTAGACTCTCATTTTACAATAATATACCAAAATACACTGAACATTTCGAAAGTTAAAAAAAGTAGCATTCAAATTTGTTTTCAGTTGTTTTGTTACCAACTGGCCCCTTGTTTACCTCACCACACTGTCTCCCATAAATGATGGCTTGCGAAATGCCTCAATCATCAATTTTATGATGAACAGAAACATGGAATGCTATTACAGGGATTGTAGGGGCACTGTCCATTCTGCACATGTATATATTGTACCATTAGTAATGTGAGAGTGCCACTTTGTGGACTATTGAAAAATTTAGGGAAGCTTTAACTCACCAGCCAGGTTTTTTAAAAGTATGTAATTTATGTACGGGCATATAAAATACATATACACCTCAATATGTAAGCATGTATACATAAGTAAACAACATATATGCCCAAGTCTATTTAGTCATATCACTTGACCTATGTACTTTTGTTGTACATAGGTGACCTATTGTTACCTCATAAACATCCTCAAGATTAACTTGAAATTATGTCATTATAGGTTTATTTGATTATTAAGGAAATAAAGCAAAAAGTCATGGTGGAACACATAATGAAATCACCCATAAAGAGATATAATGAGTAAAACATATTTGCATTGCATTGAAAAGGAAATAAAACAGTTCAGTTCTGTGGTCTTAAGAGTAATTTCAGAGTAATTTAAAAAGTACTTAAGAACTAGATAATTACGTTTTGGCTGTCAAAACTCCACGACTAATGCAACATTCACATTAAACCTATAGTTTTAAAAAGTTCAATTTCAATTTTGCTAAATTCTCCATATCAATCATACTAAATCTATGTTGAGTGTAAATGAAAGAAAACACTTTCACACCAGAAGATACTTCATTAGAACCTAGGAGAACAGAAAGGAAATCTCCTCTTCCACAGATGTACAGGTACCGTGTAAGAATCACATGGGAGAAACAATAAAGAGATGGGAGAAACAATAAAGAGATGGGAGCATGCCCTCTGGTACTGTGGCATGTTTCTTAGCAACACAGAAAAACATCTCTCTGCTAAGGAACTCTGCCAGGTAATAAGTGGTTACAGATCATAATTCAGAAAGTGAATTCCAAACAGAGCTAGGGACATTTGCATTCTTAATTATACTGAACTGTTAAGCCTTTTTCATATTTATCATGTCGATTTTGTAAAACAAGAATTATTTCTTAAGATAATTTGCTTCAGGCATATAAAATGTGTGCCCAAATGAACCAGGGCATTTTTTTTTTCACAAGATCCCTGATTTCCACTGAAAAGATATTTGATTTTTCTTTAAAGCATACATCTGTCTAGAGTAATCTCATAGGGTGCATGGGCAAATTGATAAATGCTAGTGTCAGAACATATTATTCATTGTCAGTCTCTGCATGTCAGGTCACCAAGGGAAGAAACTTGGACTCCCCAAAGAAATGCTTTTCTACAAACAATATACTATCTTCATTTCACCATTTGTTCTGAGAAATTTGTTCCTACATTCCATTTCAACAGAATGGTGGGGTGGCATTGCTTTCTATTTTAACATTTCTATTTCAGCCTTCTCTGCAAGTGATAATCTATGGCCATGTTCACCGATATTTTAATCCATTTGGTGAAATGAGCACACTATTTTTTGGATTATTATTAAAATGGTATTAGATGTATCTTTTGAAGTGCAGTTTGTGATTCTCTTCTGATTTCCCTTTATCAGATAAGCCACACAATTCATAAATAAGCTATTTTTACCATCCCATACATGTGAGAAGCTACTGTGCTTTCAACAGTATGTTTTTAAATAAGGAACTGAAATTGTTTTAATTGTGAATAAACCTTTACTATCTATTACAAATTCTAGAGATTCCCCAATTGATTTATATAACTCATCATTTAAGACTTCTTAAAGAAAGTAGAAAGTACATTTTCACTTAGAAGCATTCAGGGAGCACATTACAGATAGTGTGATTATTTCTTTTGAGTAAAAATATCTTAATTATTATTTTTTTTTTTGTGGTACACGGGCCTCGCACTGTTGTGGCCTCTCCCGTTGCAGAGCACAGGCTCTGGATGCGCAGGCTCAGCGGCCATGGCTCACGGGCCTAGCCGCTCTGCGGCATGTGGGATTTTCCCGGACCGGGGCACGAACCCATGTCCCCTGCATCAGCAGGCGGACTCTCAACCACTGCGCCACCAGGGAAGCCCATATCTTAATTTATTACATTTAACTGTTATACTTTCTAATAACTAAAAAGGAATGGCAATTAGAATACTCAAGTTAGTAATTTCTGAATTCTGTCATTATATTGTAACCTTTGAAAATTCTTGTTTAATTTTCACCTTATTTGGCCATGCCTAGGATATGTATGAACTATATTGTCACAGAGATCAACCTGTCATCAGATGGACTCATATTTTTATATGCTATGCTAACATGAAAAATATCCATGTCAAAGGCTAAATAAAACATTCTTATCCAAAGAGATGTACCATTTGAATAGTCTAAAGAATAAATTATAAACTGTTTCATATGTGATGTTTATATTTGTTTTGTTTGCTCTATAATTTAAGCTAATATTTTGGAAATATAAAATAGCATGACACAATGATTAATTTAGAGATGATACTGGATATACTGATATGAAGTTGTAACTCCACATTAAGAGAAAATGCCATATAGCGTGCAAAACAAATTCCAGAAGGCTGTATTATATAATGCAATTTATGCTTTAATTATGATTGACAGTTTATAGACATTTAATGCCTACATTTGATATATAATATTATAAATATTTGTGAATGTGAGATCATACACTTTAAACGTTTTGGAATTTTACTTTGTTGGAATTAAAAGTAATGGCCAATTCACCATGAAAACTTTTGCTCTTGATACCGACCTAAGGAAATCTGCTTATGGTCAAAAACCTCGTAATGTATGTTATCTGTCTCCACCTTGTGGTTATTATAAATATTGCTACTTTCTAATTTTGCATTACTTCCTAGACATACATAAGAGAGGTTGAATGGCTATGGAAAGATATGAATACTTGGCTACCTCTGGATTTTTAGACACCAGAAATACAAAAAGTATTTCACATGATCAAAAAATACATTATGATATCAAAGTGTTGGGTCATCTAAAGCATTTCTAGGTTTCTTTGCCAATGTTAGTAGTCATTTTTTGCAAAACTCTTATACAACGGTAGTATCATGTAGCTAAAATCAGACACTTGAGCAGTCCACTCAGCATATCTTAATGTCTAAACATGTTTATTTTCCCTCAGAATTTCATAGTACATACAGGCCTTTGTATGATGCTTTCTAGGAAAGTCACAAAATGAGGGAGATGTTTTTCTGATAAGAAATTCTTGTCCCCTTTCTCTCCAGGAGAAGTGTACGTCTTCAGTAACATTTCTTAGGTTCTCCAATCAAAGGTTTTATTCTTTATTTTAAAGACAAAATCCTAACTTCCAAACACATACTATTTTCTTCTTTTTCCATTCAACTCAAGAACTGGGGATATTACAGGGATCACGATACACTGCTTTGCTTACAGGAATTTACGGTCTGTCCAATTTTGTTTTAATGGGTAGGAAATTTCCATGAAAGTGTATAATTCATAGATCACTCCTGTCAATTCATGTCTGAGTAAGAGAAGTCTAATCAGATAATCCATATGAAACAATTGGAAATGATCTAATCTGAGCCAAAAAGTTTCTACCTGGTTCAATTAGTCAAACCAAATTTGCCAGCTGTTCTACTAAGTGTATTTGTCACTTTGGAATTTCATGTCTTGTTGCATGGAGAGTTAAATACTACACAGAGAAGTTAAAGTTTTATTGATTAGAAAATACTACCTCAAAATCCCACAACATGCCCTAGTCCCTCACAGGGTCACACGGCTACCAACAGCAGAGGTTCTTGATTTTCTCATGGTTTAGATGTAAATTACACACCCTACCGTTTGGATGCAGGCTCCACAGGGATATGCATCAAGCCAGCACCTCTTTAAATACGCACTGTGCACATTAGAGAGAACTGTGTATCATACAGTAGTTAATATATAATCTGCCTTTAACACACACTTCCACTGTGTCCTTTCTTCCTGATCAATGTGTGATTGGATATTTCTATCATACACTCATTCAAGAAAATAAAACAAACATGAATAATTTGTCTCTTATAGGAAAAACTAAGGTCATAATATTTATCTGTCCTGCTGCTCTCAAAGACTAAGTACCCTTCATAATTATGTCTTAAATTTTGATGCTCCAACCTCAACTTCCTCAAACATGTACGGCACTTAATGTTAACTAAAACCAAGGATTTGAAAACATTTCATATAGGTTTATGATTTCAAGATAAGTGTTCATAAAACATGAGAAAACAAAAGAAAATGCTATTTACATGCATCCAGGAGAAACTTTTTTTGAGAAACAGATTTTATACTTGGGGATAATCACTAATCACTGTAATATAAATGACTATATTTCCTTAAAGTGTTCTTCAGATAGGAAAGGTTCTGAAGAAAGCTGGAATTCAGGAGGAGGCACTTAGACAATATAAGAAAGTCCACTGATAACATTTCCATTCCAAATGCTGTAACACCACTTAAATACTAGATTTAGCATGTAATTTATTAGGCTCATATGTTACACTTGTGCCTTAATGATGTAATGGGCGAACACTTACCTTTATCATTGCCATTTGCATAATTTGGAGGCTTGTTTTTATCGATGCTGTTAAAGCTCTGACTTCTCCTATTTAAATTGGAGGCTCCCTGGACCTTGCTGCTGCTGCCTGCAGCTGGCACCCTAGAGGGACCTGGAAGTCTGAAATAGTACAAGAAAAATTACATCATTATTGTACATTATAAAAAGATAGGGAACAGGAGGTTCTGAGCAGGGAAGAGTTAATGGGAAAATCATAATTTATGACATTCAGCAGAAAATGTTGGTTTAAGTGACAAATAGCTAAACACAAGGTTTGAAAATCTTCAGAAAAATCTTGGTTCATATGATATAATTTGCCTCCAAAGTATATTAATAATGCAGAACAATTAGAAATAATGTAATTTTAACTAAAAAGTCATGCCTATATGCACCTGATGAATAAAACTTTGATTTAAAGGTACTATAACAATTACATGAAAAGCAAGGGAAATAATAATACTTAACTAGAATCTATTATATTCTCAGGGTATTAACCAGCTGCCTGCAGTTGTTGTTAAGTTTTTCTTTTCAATATACGGGACATTTGTTTTTATCTTAGGTGGCTGTATCTTAGATGAACTTGTACATTAATAAAAAGAATAAAGTTAAATACAAATTGCAAATAGCAAATGCTTACTGAATATCTAAGCTAGTTAATTACTCGAAAACACGGCGTGGAGACCAAGGTCATGAGTTTGTTCATATTTGACTGATCTGTCTCACATAAAAACTTTCGCTCTCTTGCCAAAAGTAAGCACCTAGACTCTAGTTGGTTATCTCACAAGTGTGGCCAACTGATCACACAGGCCATGTGACAAGGATGCAGGTCTCAGAAGAAGAAAATCGAGAAGAAAACCTATGCTAGTAGAATGACAATTTAAAATACACTTACAGTGATAGTAGCTTTAGCTACTCGTTGTGTATGAAGGACAAGACATGAGGAAATGTAGGTAGACTGTATTAGAATTAGGGGAAGTTTGATAGGAGGTAATCATCTGCAGTTATTTTATTTGAACTATAATTAAACATCAGTTTGGATCATTTATTTCACTGTTTAAACAGTTTCCATATTAAAATTTCAGGTATCAATTATTTCAAGAACTGTGCGTAAAATATGCAATTACTATATTTTATTTTATACTAATACTAATGTATATTGTATATGTGTAGTAAACTCAATCCGCATAAATGAAAAACTAGAAATCAAGAATTAATATTGGCATCTTAAGACATATTTAAAAACATGATATTAAGGGTTGCCAGCATCTTTGCTAGTATTTGCTGCCACCATGTGAATGTCACTGTGTACTGCTCTAATAAGTTCTATTTTAAAAGAAAAATAACAAAAACAATCTATAACTTATAAATGTAGCAAATAATTTTTTCTTGTTATACAAAATGTTAAAAATAAAAGAATGTTTATATCTATTATATTGGTACCCAACATATCACAATTTCACAATCAGTTGCTACAATATTCAAATTTTAACTCACCTTATTATACTACTTGATACATTATTTCCATAGATTATCAGGAAATCAAACTCTTAAATGTATACTATAAATATTTTATAATAGTAACAGGTATTGCGAAATGGAATGAACATCAGGAAAACACACACACCAGCTTAAGACCAGAAATGTTGATATCTTGGAATAGTTAATAGTTTCAAAATGTTGACTGTATTTTGGAGTTTAAATACATGTGGCTAATAAATAGTTCCTTCAGCTATTTTGCTAATTAGAGGTTGTGTCATGCACAAGATTAGAATATTTTCCAAATGACTCCAGCATTTAACTTTTACTCAAATGGATCTACAGGGTTTGTAAGTCTAGCACAATAACCACAGACACCAGGAATTTTGAGTACCAGTGATTGCACTATGTAGAAGGAACTCAACTAATTAATTTGGCCAAATGTCCCATCGCAATAAATATGAGAACTAGTCCTGTAGACACAGCCATAGACTTAGAAAGTTCATTCCAAACTCACATTTATAAACAAATTTTGTCACAAAATTTGCCCTGCTTGCAATGAAACTTGACCTGTTTCTGGAAAGCAATTAAAATGCATTTTGATCTTGACTGTGACCCATGAAGCCAAGTGACATTTAGTTCTCAGAAGAACAAATTAAAACAAATTAAAAAATCCATTTGCTCTTCTCATTACCCTAATTTGACAGTCAGCCAGAGCTCAAGATCATTCATCAAAGTAATAAAAATAGAAATGAGAATGAAGCCAAAAAAAGAGATGTTCTATTAAATCAAAGAAGTACTTAAAATATATTTTATATTCATTAAGTCTTAGAAGTAGTAATAAAAAATGCTTACTGAACATGGCAGGTCACTGTTCTTTGCGCATCCTAGTTTATACCATTTCTTTTGATTTTTAATTAAATACCCTTTTAATTTGCCTTTCCAGAATCAGTTACTATGGAAATGAACAATTACTATGGAAATGAACATAACTTAGGAAACCAAGGCAAGGGGAAAAGCACATAACCTCAAGTTAAGGCATCATAAGTAGTTCTTGTGGTCAGATACTGCATAATATGATTCATTATTAGAGTAGTGACTAGTAAACCACCACTGAGATACTTCCCCAGTGAGTGAGATGGCACATATAATCACATAATAATCAGGGGGGCAAAACACATTTGCTGTGGCTTCACTTAGCTGTACCATCATGCCTCCATTAACCTAACATTAAAAAAAAATCACGGTCCACACATTTTTCTATACCAGTATTTTCCACACAGTATATAATGCACTGTCATTTACTATAATAGACTGCCTTTAAAATACATATGTCATAAAGAAGCAAAAATTTAAATGATTAAAGATAAAAGAATGGTTCAGGCTGAGCTGGTGCTAACTTCCCCACAAAAATCAGCCAATGTTTCTCACTTCTGCTTCAAAATGTGCAATAATTAATGCATACCCATTTCAAAAAGCAATTACAATCTTGTTTTACTTCCAGATTTGTGGCCTGGAAAGAATGGGGTCTTCAAAGTAATTTTTTTCCTTGACTTTCTCTAAGCCTAGAACCTAGACTTCAGCCCAGTCATAGCACTATGTATAACTAAACTGAATTAGAAGAACCCAAGACCCATTTCATAATCTAACACAAACATGCTCACCCCAAAGAAGGCATATGGAAATCTACTTGGAAAAATTCGGTACTCTAAGCTTTTCATCCAGAAGTATGTCAGTTTTTGAAAAAATTTAGAATGATAGGACAAAATATCACTGGGCATTTACTTTATTATCACTAACAAGCAATAAATTAGAGATATTAACTGACCTAGTAGGCTTTTTTTGACTGGTTGCAATTCCACTGTGATTAGACTGAGTTGCATATCTGGCTGCCAGACTGTATGAGGAGAAACAGAGAAATTGAATTAAAGAGATTCTTTGAACATGGAAAGAAAGTACAAACTTACAAGAAAACTATGAGTTAATGAAATGCAATTAGAACATGTATAAACATGTATAAAGAATAAATTAGAAAATTATGATAATGTAACACATATACCATGACCTTTGATTATGAACATATTATGAAATAAATAATGCTGTGGACCCCTTAGTAAGTGTGTCATCAATGAATTTTAAAAAAATGGTTGTGTGGCAATATTAATATTTTTAAAGTAATATTATTCCATCTTACAAAAAATTCAACCTTTGTAAATGACAGTGAAAACTTCAGGAAAGCTAAAGTTTGACTTAACACCATAGCAAGATCTCTTTCTCAAAAAGATTCAAATGGAAAAAAGAGTATGAAATGAGAGTCATTATTTTCTTTTATAAACTCTTCTAGTCTGCTGTTTTAACCTAAATACTATTTTGAAAGCCAAAAGATTAAAATATCTGGTTTCTGTGTAGTAAGTTATTGTTGATCTCTAGTCCTGGATAGAATATTTTATGGAAGTGATTAATACAAGATGTTTTTCTAGAGAAAGATCTATGCAAAAAATTGAGATTAAAATGGAGTCAAGTTCTTCAAAAACGGACTGAACAACTGCTGATGACAATTTCTGGGCATTCCT